>NC_048238.1:3166368-3177358 GCF_002007445.2 Ailuropoda melanoleuca | reverse complement strand
CTCTCTCACTGGCTGTCTCTCTCTCTGTCAAATAAATAAATAAAATCTTTAAAAAAAAAAAAAAAAGAAAGCCAAGTNTCCCTCTCTCGCTGGCCGTCTCTATCTCTGTCAAATAAATAAATAAAATCTTTAAAAAAAAAAAAAAAGAAAGCCAAGGATAACACTGAAGAAAGTCATCAATAAACAAGGAAAGAGGAAATACAGGTAAATAACAAGGAAAGAGGAAGAGAAGAAACAGAGACGTAGTACAAAAACAACCAGCAAAAGCAAAGTGGGAAGAAGCACACACCTATACGTAATAATTTAAATGGTATAAATACTTTGGTAAAAGACATAGGGTGACTGAATGGATTAGAAAAAAATATAAAGCCCATCTATACACTGCTTACAAAAGACTCACTTCAGACCTAAATATACAGACGGACGGTAAAGGGATGGTAAAAGTTATTCCATGTAAATGTACATGGAAAACAATAGGAGGGTAGCAACAATCACATCAGAAAAAAAATAGACTTTAATAAGAGACAAAGAAGGGCATTACCTAATTATAAACGGGTCAGTCCAACAAGAGGCTGTAACAATTATAAAGATGTATGTGCCCAACATGGGAGCACCTAAAATGCAGAAAGCAGATATTAACAGACGTAAAGGGAGAAACTGACAGTAATACAATAATAGTAGGGACTATAATGCCCTACTTAGCAGTGGATAGATCGTGTAGAGAGAAAATCAACAAGGAAACCATGTCCTTGAATGACCCATTAGACCAGATGGACTTAACCACGTATATACAGAACATTACACCCAGAAAACAGTAGAATACATCTTCTTTCCAGGTGCACATGGAACATTCTCTGGGATAGATCACATCAGGCCACAATAAAAGTCTCTGTAGATTTAAGAAAATTGAAATCATATAAAGCATGTTTTCCAACCACAACAGTATGAATGTAGAAATCAGTTACAAGAAAAATAGTGGGGGGAAAAAAACCATGTGGTGGATAAACACTATGCTATTATACAACCAGCATGTCAATGAAAAAAATCAGAGGAAATAAATGGACACGAAAGAAAATGAAAAAAAAAAAAGATTCCAATCTTTACAATGCACCAAAAGCAGTTCTAAGAGGGAAATTTATTCTGATACAAACCCACCTCAAGAAACAAGAAAAATCTCAAACACAATGTAACCTTCCAGTGAGAAGCACTACAAAAAGAACAAAGCCCAAAGTTAATAGAAGGAAGATGATAAAGATCAGAGCTGAAATAAAGGAAACAGAGAGTAAAAAACAATAGAAAGGTTCAAAGAGCTGGTTCTTTGCAAAGATAAAACTGATGAGGCCTTAGACTGACTTGTCAAGGAAAAGAGAGGATCCAGATAAATGAAATCAGAAATGGAATAGAAGTAACCACCACCATAAAGTATTAGAAAAGACTACTACAAAAAATTATACGGCAACAAATTGGACAATCTAAAAGAAATGGATACACTCCTGTAAACATAGAGACTTGCAAAACTGGATCAGGAAGAAATAGAAAATCTCAATACCAATTACTAGTAATGAAACTTAAGTGACAATTAAAAAATGTGCCAAACAAAATTCCAGAACCAGGTGGCTTCACAGATGAATTCTACCAAATATTTAAAGAAGAGTTATACCTATTCTCCTTAAAATATTCCAAAAAATAGAACCAGCTGCCAAATGCATTTTATAAGGCCAGTATTACCCTTAATACCAAACCCAGACAGACACTCCAAGAAGACCATCTCTGGTTCTTCTCTACAAGACGACTAGATGCACAGCCAATATCTCTGATGAACATAGATGCAAAAATCCTCAACAGTATATTAGCAAATCACATTCAATAATACGTGAAAAGGATCATTTGCCAGGATCAAGTGGGATTTATTATGAGGATGGAAGGATGGTCAATATTTGCAAATCAGTCACCATGATGTACCACGTTAACAAAACGAAGGATGAAAACCATATGATCATTTCAACAGAGTGGATTCAGAGGGAATATACCTCAAATATTTTAAAGGCCATGTAGGACGGACCCAAAGCTAACTCATATTCAGTGGTGGAAAGTTTTCCTCTAAGATCAAGAACATAAAAGGATGTCGACTTGTGCCACTTTTATGCAACATAGTACTGAAAGTCCTAGCCACAGCAAACAGACAAGAAAGAAAAGGCATCCGTATTTGTGAGGAAGCAGTAACACTGTCACTATTTCCAGATGACATGACACTCTAGAGGGAAGACCGTAAAGACTCCACCAAAAAACTACGAGAAGAAATCAATTCAGTAAAGTTGCAGGATATAAAATTGATATACAGGAATCAGTTACGTTTCTGTACACTCATAATGAAGTAGAGAAAGAGAAAATAAGAAAATAGCCCCATTTACAAGTGCACCAAGAAAAATAAAATATCTAGGAATAAACTTACCCAAAGAGGTGAAAGACCTGTACTCTGAAAACTATGAAACACAGTTGAAAGAAATTGAAGATGACACCAAGGGAAAGGTATTTCATGCTTATGGATTGGAAGAATAGTGTTAAAATGTTGCACATGCAATTTACAGACTCAGTGTAATCCCTATCAAAATACCAGTAGCATTTATTAGAGAACTAGAACAAATAATCCTGAAAATATTAGCCAAAGAAATCTTGAGAAAGAGGAACCAAACTGCAGATATCACTATCCCAGACTTCAAGACATACTTCAAAACTGTAGTCATCAAAACAGTGTGGGACTGGTACAAAAACAGACACAGAGATCAGTGTAACAGAATAGAGAGCCCAGAAATAAAGCCACACCTTTATGGTCAATTAACCTATAACAAAGGAGGCACGAATATATAATGGGGAAAAGACGGTCTGTTCAACAAATGGTGTTGGGATAACTGGACAGCAACATGCAAAAGAATGGAACTGGACCACTTTCTTACACCATACACAAAATAAACTCAAAATGGGTTAAAGAGCTAAGTGTGAGACCTGAAACCGTAAAGATTCTAGAACAAAACAAAGGCAGTAATCTTTTTGACATCAGCTTTAGAAACATTACTCTAGATGGGTTTCCTCAGGCAAGGGAAACAAAAGCAATAATAAACTATTGGGACTACAGCAAAATAAAAATTTTTGCACAGCAAAAGGAAACCATCAAAATGAAAAAGTGACCTAGGTAATGGGAGAAGATATTTTTCAAATGATGTATTTGATAAGGGCTTAATACGCAGAATATATTAAAAAACTCATTATGCCAAAAAACCAAACAAACAAGCTACTTAAAAATGGGCACAGGGCTTGCTAGACATTTTTCCAAAGATGACATACAGATAGCCAACAGACACTTGAAAAGATTCTCAACATCGTAATCATCAGAGAAATGCAAATCAAAGCCACCATGAGATATCACCTCACACCTGTCAGAATGGTTAGTATCTAAAGAAATTTGTTGGCGAAGGTGTGGAGAAGAAAAAGCACCCTTATGTACCATTGGTGGGAATGTAAAATGTGGTGGCCTCAGTTAAAAAAAAAAAAAAAAGCTTGACAAAAAATTAGAAATACTGTATAGTCCAGTAATTCCACCACTGGGTGTTTTCCCCCAAAGAAAACAAAACACTGATTTGAAAAGATATGTGCACCCCTGTGTTTACTGCAGCATTATTTACAGTAGCCACCATACAGAAACAACCTGAATGTCCATTGATAGATGAATGGATAAGATGGCAGGTGATGTGTGTGTGTGTGTGTGTGTGTGTGTGTAAGGATATAGTATTGCTCGTCATAAAAATGAAGAGATCTTGCCATTTGCGCTAACATAGATGGACCTAGAAGGTATTATGCTAAGTGAAATAAGTCCGACATTTTCCCAAAGAAGACATAGAGGATTTCACTTATTTGTGGGATCTTAAGAATAAATGAACAAAAAGGAGAAACCGATCCATAAATTCAGAGAAGTGGTGGTTGTCAGAGTGGAGGGGAATGGGAGTTGGGTACAATGGGTGGAGGGGAGTGGGAGGCACAGGTTTCCAGTTATGGAATAAGTCATGGGGAGGAAAGGTACAAATTTAGATGGTATCTACATTTGTGGCGAGCACAGAATATAAAAACTTGATTCAGTATGATGTACACCTAAAACTAATATAAGAGTGGGTGCTCAGCTGCACTTCCATGAAGAAAAAAGTATGCAAAAGTAAAGCAGAATGGCTGAACAGTGTGTCCTGTTAATAGAAATGCCACAGCAAAGAAGAATAATAAAGTGCGTGTGTATAAATCATCCTGGGTGAGTTTCTGCAAACATAATGTTAAAAAACAAAAAGAGGACATACACGATCTGGTTCTTTCTTATAATCATCAAAATCAGTTAACACTCAGGAATGTGTTTCCTAACCAGAGAGTACTAGAAATCCTAGCTCTCAATTCACGATAGTAGTATCCCCTGATTGTGGAAAATAATTTGGTTACAATAATTCGGTTAAAATAATTCGGTGGGGAAGCCTGGAAAGATGGCACAGTGGAAGATCTTAAATTCACCTCGTCCCATGGATACACCTAGATGACAGCCACATCAGTGTGAGTAACTCAGAAAACACCCCAATCCCTGGCAGAGCAGGCTCTCCACTGTTAATTGTAGAGAAGAGGTCACACGGAAAACGGTAGGAGGGGCAGATACTGCATCAAAACCAGACTTCTGGCAAGAATAACCACAATCAGGAGGGACACCAAAACCACAGAGAAGGGAGAAAAGTAGACCACACACCAGGCACCCTAGTCATGGGGGATCGGCACTGGGAAAATGAGTCCCCAGACATTTGCCTTTGAGAGGCAGTGGGGCTTAACATCATGTTGTTACAATCAGTGGGGCTTACCTCTAAAAAAAGTCAGCGGGCTTGTTTCAAGAAGAGTCAAGAGGGCAACAGGAAAGAGTCCCTGCCCTTAAAGAGACAGCACAACAACCCACCCCACAGAGATACAGCACAGAAGCAGCAGTCTGAAAATTGCTTGAGTATATGGGAAGGAGGTTGATTTACTAATCTCAGAATGTGGGCTTGAGGAGCAGGGAGCCTTTAAGAGACTTCTCTAAGAACAAAAGAGCTGGTAGGTGCTATTCATCCCTGCTTCCACACCCCCAGGTAAATACATAGACGCCTGTATAAACCAGCCCACTGTCCACCTAGCTCGCTAGCTCTGAGCACCCCAGCCTTCATGTTCTCCTATGAATCTAACCCATCCAACTTGCTCTACTCAGAAGTCCCTCCAAAGTGGCTCTGGCCGGGTCTCATCCTGCAAGCTGCCCCAGTAGTGACCAGGGACCAGTGCCTATTTTTCTAACACCATGCAACCCACCCCTGCATTCTCCTGCAGATCCGCCCCATCCAACCCTCCCCCAGTAGGGTGGGGTCTCTACAAACCAGTGCCTGACTTATTTCATTCTGCAAGCAGCCCTGATAGGGACCAGCACCACTCAAAAGTATCTACTGCTCTGGGTGGAAGGGGAGATAACCACACACACCAGTTCTACCACAGCCCCAGCAGCAGGCTGCTAGACGACACCTGATCTGACTGCTGGCCCCACCCACAACAGAAACCTCACAAAGGGCAGCACAAGGAGATAGCTCTGTAGCTCAGGTCACTACAACCCTAGCAGATGGACTGAGGACACACATGTGATCTGACTGAAGGCTTCACCCACCAAGAAGAACCTCTCAAGACAACGCAGGCAGAGTGCCCTATAGTCCTGGCAGAAGGGCAGAGGGCAGGCCGGTGGTCTGAACAACTCAAGCCCAAGGCAGCCTCAGGCCCCTTAACAGCACAGGGACCAAAGCCTGCCCACAAAAGGCAAAGAGGGCTGTTGCAGCCAAGTGGATTGAACACAAATGCATCTCGACCACAACAGTAGGGTGCACACAACATAACATAGGAGAAACTCCTAGACCACCTGGTTCTGGTGAACAGGGGAGATTGCACTGCAGGGCAACACAGAGTCTCTTCTTCATAAGGCCACTATTTCCAAGAAGAAGAAATATAGCTGACATTCCTAATACTTAGAAACAAGCACAGAGGCAAAATAAGCAGAGAACTATGTCCCAATGAAAGAAAAGGGCAAAACCATAGCAAAAGAGACCTGAATGAAATGGAGATCAGCAAAAGCAATGTGCCTGATAAAGAATTCAAATAATGGTCATAAAGATACTTACTGGACTTGAGAAAAGAATGGACGATCTCAGTGAGACCCTCAACAAAGAGAAAAATATAAAAAGAGACAAAAAACTCAGTAACTGGAATTAAAAGCATACTAGAGGGCATCAGTAGATTAAAGAAAGCACAGTAATGAAAGAGCTACTTAGAAGACAGTAATGGAAAGCAGCCACTTTGAATAACAAAAAGAAAACATAAAAACAGAATAGGTTAAGGAACTCGGTGACACCATCAAGCTTAGTAACTTTGGCATCATAGCGATTCCAGGAGAAGAGGGAAAAGGGGGCATAAAGTTTCCTTGAAGAAATAATAGCTGAAAACTTCCCAATTCTGGGAAAGGAAACAGACATCCAGATCCAGGAGGCACAGAGAGCCCCCAACAAAATCAACCCAAGGATGTCCACATCAAGATACAAAATAATTAAAATGCCAAAACATAATGATAAAAATTTAAAAGCAGTAGGAAAAAAAAATCAGTTATATATAAGGGAAACCCCATAAGGCTATCAGCTGATCTTTCAGCAGAAACTTTGCAGGCCAAACAGAAAGGGCATGATATATTCAAAGTGCTGAAAGGAAAAAAAAAAATAAAACAAAACCCAATACCTGCAACTAAGAATATTATCCAGTAAAGCTATCATTCAGAATAGGAGAGGTAAAGGGTTTTCCAGACAGAAGTTAAAAAGGAGTTCATTCGTAGTCACCCTGCCTTACAAGAAATATTAAAGGAAAGTCTCTGAGTGAAAAGAAAAGGCCATAATCAGCAGTAAGAAAATTAGGAAAAGTAAAAATTTCAGAGATAGGTACAAACAAATGTAATTTTATCACTTACAAAACCAGTGCAATGGTTAAAGCACAAAAGCAGTACAATGAATTATCTATAAAAATGGATTTGTCGCCAAGGGATTTGCAAAAATAAAAGAATGTAGAGTATGATATCATATACACAAAACATGTGGGGGATAGTAAAAATTTGTCCTTTTAGAATAGATTCAGCTTAGTAACCACCAACTTAGTATAGCCTGTTACATGCATAGTATATGTCAATGTAATGGGTAAGCACAAATCAAAAACCTATAATAGATATGCAAAAAATAAAGACAAAGGAATCTAAGCATGGCACTAAAGCAAGCCATAAAGCCACCAGAGAATAGAGAAAAACTGTAAAAACAACCCTAAATTTAAAAAAAGGTAATGCATACATACCTATCAATAATCACTTTCAATTTAAATGGACCAAATACTCCAATCAAAAGACACAGGGTGACAGAATGGATAAAAAAGCAAGACCTATCTATATGTTGCCTACGAGAGACTCATTTCAGACCTAACGACGCATGCAGATTGAAGGTGAAGGTATGGAAAAACAGTTTTACAAACAGAAGTGAAAAGAAAGCTAGGATAGCAATACTTATATCAGAGAAAATGGACTTTTAAAAGAGACTGTAACAAAGAGACAAAGATGGACAGTACATAATTATAAATGGTGCAATCCAATAAGTGAATATTAACAATTGTAGGGATTTGGGCACACAGCATAGGAGCGCCCAAACACATAAAGCAACTATTAATAGACATAAAGGAAGAAACCAATAGTAATGCAATAATACTTTAAAACCCCACTTAGTGGATAGAGATCATCTGGACAGAAAATGAACAAGGAAATAGTTGCTTTGAATGGCATACTGGACCAGATGGACCTAACAGATATCTTTAGAAAATTCCATCCCCAAACAGTGAATACATATTCCTTTCCAGTGCACAGAGAATATTCTACAGAACAGATCATGTTGGGCCACAATACAATTCTGAGCAAATTGAAAAAAGACTGAAATCGTTTCATGCATCTTCTTCCAATCGCAACAATATGAAAGGAGAAAGTCTAAGAAAAAAATCTGGAGAGAACATAAGTACATGGAGATTAAATAACAAACAATGAATGGGTCAACCATCAAGTCAAAGAGGAAATCAGAAACTATATGGAGACAAATGGAAATACAACAGTCCAGAATCTTTGGGATACAGCAAAAGCCGTTCTCAGAGGGAAGATGATAGCAATTCAGGCCTACGTCAAGAAGAAAAATCTCAAATGAACAATGTAATCTCACACATAAACTAGAAAAAGAACAAAATCCAAAGCCAGCAGAAATAAATATTAGAGCAGAAATAAACGGAGGCTAAAAGCAATAGAACAGATGAATGAACCTAGAGCTGGTTCTTTGAAAAGATCAACAAAATTGATAAACCTTTAGCCAGACTCATCAAAAAAAAAAAAAAAAAGGAGAAAAAGAAAGAGGACTCGAAATCAGAAATGAGAGAGAAATATGACAACCCAAACCATAGAAATACAAGGAATTATAAGAGATGCTGAACAATTAATCAGACAAAATGGACAACCTAGAAGAAATTGATATATTCCTAGCAACATATAACATCCAAAACCAAATCAGGAAGAAATAGAAACTTTGTATAGATCATTATTAGCAATAAAATAGAACCAGTAATTGAAAACTTTCAATGGACAAAAGTCCAGGACTAGATGGCTTCACAGTTAAATTCTACCAAAGACGTAAAGAGTTAATGGCTATTCTTCTCAAACTATTGCAAAAACTAGAAAAAGGAGGAAAGCTTCCAAATTTATTCTGGGAGGCCCACGTTGCCCTGATACTAAAACCAGATAAAGACAGTATGGAAAATGAAAACTATCTTTTATGAACATGAATGCAAAATATCTTTTTGAACATGAATGCAAAAATTCCCAACAGAATATTAGCAAACCAAATCCCAACAATAAATTTTTTAAAAAATTCACTATGGAATATTAGTCATAAAAATGAACTCTTGCCATTTGCAACAACATGGATGGCTTCACAGGGTATTATGCTAAGTGAAATAAGTCAGAGAAAGACAAATACCATATGATTTCGCTCGGGTGTGGAATTTAAGAAACAAAACCAATGAACAAAGAAGAGAGAAAACCAGGCTCTTAAATATAGAGAACTGATGGTTAGCAGAGGGGAGGGGAAGGGGGGATAAGTAGAATAGGTGAAGGGGATTTAGAGGATACTTAATGATCAGCGCTGAGTAATGTATGGAATTACGGAATTATACACCTGAAAATAATAGAACTATAACTGGAATGAGGAAACAACAAAACAAAATAAGAAGTTGTTGGCATTCAGTAACTTGTTGCGTTTCTTAAGTCAGGACTTTTGTCATGGGTATACAGGTCTTTTTCTCAGAAGCTCCTCAGACNAGGAATTATAAGAGATGCTGAACAATTAATCAGACAAAATGGACAACCTAGAAGAAATTGATATATTCCTAGCAACATATAACATCCAAAACCAAATCAGGAAGAAATAGAAACTTTGTATAGATCATTATTAGCAATAAAATAGAACCAGTAATTGAAAACTTTCAATGGACAAAAGTCCAGGACTAGATGGCTTCACAGTTAAATTCTACCAAAGACGTAAAGAGTTAATGGCTATTCTTCTCAAACTATTGCAAAAACTAGAAAAAGGAGGAAAGCTTCCAAATTTATTCTGGGAGGCCCGCATTGCCCTGATACTAAAGCCAGATAAAGACAGTATGGGAAATGAAAACTATCTTTTATGAACATGAATGCAAAATATCTTTTTGAACATGAATGCAAAAATTCCCAACAGAATATTAACAAACCAAATCCCAACAATAAATTTTTTTAAAAATTCACTATGGAATATTAGTCATAAAAATGAAATCTTGCCATTTGCAACAACATGGATGGCTTCACAGGGTATTATGCTAAGTGAAATAAGACAAATACCATATGATTTCGCTCGGGTGTGGAATTTAAGAAACAAAACCAATGAACAAAGAAGAGAGAAAACCAGGCTCTTAAATATAGAGAACTGATGGTTAGCAGAGGGGAGGGGAAGGGGGGATAAGTAGAATAGGTGAAGGGGATTTAGAGGATACTTAATGATCAGCGCTGAGTAATGTATGGAATTACGGAATTATACACCTGAAAATAATAGAACTATAACTGGAATGAGGAAACAACAAAACAAAATAAGAAGTTGTTGGCATTCAGTAACTTGTTGCGTTTCTTAAGTCAGGACTTTTGTCATGGGTATACAGGTCTTTTTCTCAGAAGCTCCTCAGAGTGAACGTTCTGCTGTGTCTGTCTTAAAAACACTGGAAAATTCAAACTTTGAGCTAATGTTTTGTAAGGGGAGTTGAATGGGGAAATGAATCATGATCAGAGGAGCTATATACTACATGCATTTCCAGCAAGATCCTTGCTAGGTCTCGCATTAGAATCTATGGGTCATGGTGCCCTATGAATGAGCACAGTTGTCTGGGACCCTACATGTGTGGATTTTGGTGAGAATCAAAGTGAAAACAGGGTAAGCGTGTTATATTTGTGGCTGAGGGGTACTCTAGAAGTCCAGAGTGGCTGTGCTTTCTGTTGGAACCAGATTTGATTGTAAGAAGTCCAGACAACCATTAAAGACAGTCAGATCTCCATACTTGTGTGACTTCTTATGGCCAGCATCTACTTATGCTAAAGATGAGGATGTGGAAGGAGAGGCAAACACCAAGTAACCCACAATTCTTTCTTACTTCATCTTTCCTTACTCACCAGGAAGCTGAATGAGGAGTGTTGGTAGAACATTTCTATATCAAGAAGTGACACACAGGGGCGCCTGGGTGGCACAGCGGTTAAGCGTCTGCCTTCGGCTCAGGGCGTGATCCTGGCGTTATGGGATCGAGCCCCACATCAGGCTCCTCT
>NC_048238.1:3135998-3166234 GCF_002007445.2 Ailuropoda melanoleuca | reverse complement strand
ACAGTCAGCTGAGCCAGTCTTATACCACGTTTCCATGGTTTTTGTAAGAGTGAAATATGTATCATAGGCATGTGCAAGAAAATCCAGATTGTGTAATTCCAGTGATGCTGAATACAATATAAATGATCTAATCCTGGAATTGAAAGGTAGTGCTGCACAAAGTATAGATAAAAATGTCAATGAGAGAGTACTTTAATTAGAACATTAAATAGCAAATTAAAAAAAAAGCAATGGAAGCTGAGAGACAGAGGAATGGAAAAAGCTTTCTGTTTCAGTCGTGTTAACAGTACTAACAGCATTGGCAGCCCCTTCTTGGAAAGTGTCAAATAGTAAATGTTTTCAGCCCTGTGACTTATAAAGATTCTATTGCAGTCAGTCATTGTACCACAAAAGCAGCCACTCGGAATACAAAAATGAATGGGTGTGGCTGTGTTTCAATAAAACTTTATTTATAAAAACAGATGATGGTCAGGATTTGGTCCAGGTTAGCTCCTGGATATGCCAAGGTAAAGAATCTACTATCGTGGGAATGCCTGGGGGGCTCAGTCTGCTGAGCGTCTGCCTTCGACTCAGGTCATGATCCCAGGGTCCTGAGATTGAGTCTCACATGGGTCTCCTTGCTCGGCGGGGACACAGAGCGTTTGCACCAAGTTTGGTAGTAATTGTAGACGTCGCTTATGCCCACATTTTCAGTAGTTACAGATGAAGATTGATTCAGGTCCTTTAGAGTGGATCATTCCGTCCGTCTTCAAAGGCTGCCCATTGGCCGGTTCCAGAGTAAACACCAAGACCGTAACAAGGTAGCACTTGTGTTTCTAATCGGTATGGGTTACACTCTCCAAGAACTGGGATCCTTAAACGAGATCTGAGAAAGCCACCCGGAGTTCTTGCCAGTTCTTGCCATAAATGTTTCATGGCCTCCAACTACAGAATCTGGGCATTTCCTCCTCTCGTCACTTTGGCTCAATAGAAATAGCGTGGTGTTCCATGAATACTTGATGCATGGAGAGGATTCGGGATAATAAATCTCCGTGCCAAGCGCAGCATTTCCCTCTTGCTACAAGCAAGAGGAAAACATATGGATAAAATTCCACCCGTTGGGGGCATCAGATTTTTTTTTCTTTCTTTAGGAGTTTAGCCCTGATGAAAGTGTCAATGGAAGAATTACGTTCTGACTTCCCGGCAGGATTACAGAACATTTCTTCTGACAGTACCTGCCAATTATTTCTTTTCTAAAGGTTTCTGGTTCTACAAGGAAATTTCTAGTTGAACCAAAAATTTCTCTGTGAGCTCTTTGGTGTTACAGCATGAATTTTTCTAATCAGTAGATCTCTTTTTCCAAGAAAGGTTTGTTGGGGCAACATATGCAAAAGGAAGCTGTGTCATCTGCAAGGGGATTTAATGGTGGCCCATTCCAGCAATTGGGAAGCCTGTAGCAGAGCGAACATTCCAACACTTGCTGGAATGTTTTAAAAAGACATTGAAATTGGGGCATCTGCGTGGCTCAGTAGGTTAAGCCTCTGCCTTTAGCTCACGTCATAATCTCAGGGTCCTGGGATCGAGTCCCATATTGGACTCCCTGCTCAGCAGGGAGCCTGCTTATCCCTCTCCCTCTGCTGCTCGCCCTGCTTGTACTCTTTCTCTGCCAAATAAATAAAATCTTAAAGACGCTGAAATTGCCAAAAGCGCCCATAAATAAACTCTTAATATGCCTGTCGTGGCTAGATGTGGCTGTCTAGGATAGATTTCCTTTTTTTGGATTCCCACACATGATTTTTTCAGTGCAAAGATTGTAACATTATTAAGCTCAATAGAAATACGAAACAAGTTCTAACATAATTATGATTTTAAAATGTACATTTAAAACGTAAGAGCACAAAGATATATAAATATGTGTGTTAAGTATATATGCATGCAACCATTTGTAAATTATATCTTTGCATTTGCATGTAATTGTGTTTAGTAAAATTACTTGTGGTACAATCTTAATTCTGTTTTCATGTTTACACGTCATGTCTGTATTTCAAGTTTTCAAGCCACAAAACCTCATTTCTATTTTAGAATTCTGGAAAATGGGTGCAGCATTCTGAATAGGGTGTCCGCATCTAGGCAGTCTTGTCTTGGAAATTTCTAAACCACCAGTGACACAAGACACATTTTACAGGTTTGCAATTTCAAAAGATGTAATAGGTTAGTTTCAAATCACTAATTGATATATAACTTCTGCATTTGTCCCAAAGACACCTTTTTCCCTTAAGGTGTCTATTTAACTTAAGTGAAACTATTTCCTTTTGCAACTGAATGTCATGGAAGCTAAACAGAATGGAATGAAAATAGGTGGATAGGATAGAGAAAAGATTTTAATTTGGAAAACGTTTAAAAGATATGCACTGTTAGTGGGTTTTTTTAAAAAAAGTTATGTACCCTGCTCAGAATTTTTAAAAGATCAAATGTGCTTTAGATCTTCTCATTCACTCAGATTATTGATGAAATTGAAGTGTGCTCAGTGCCGTCCAACTCTGTCCATCTGCAGAGGTGATGTTTGTGTGATGCTTGAAGAAGTAGACATTTCTCCAAAGAAGACATCCAGATGGCCAACAGACCCATGAATAGATGCTCAATGTCACTCATCATCAGAGACATGCAAATCAAAACCACAGTGAGACATCACCTAACACCTATCAGAATGGCTCAAATCAACAACACAAGAAACAACAAGTGTTGGCGAGGATGCGGAGAAGGGGGAACCCTCGTGCGTTGTTGGTGGGAATGCCAGCTGGCAGCCACTGTGGACAACAGGATGGCGGTTCCTCAGGAAATTAAAAGTAGAATTACCAGCTGATTCTGCAGTTCCACTCCTGGGTATTTACCCAAAGAAAATGAAAACACTAATTTGAAAAGATATCAGCACCCCTATGTTTATAGCAGCATTATTTACAATAGCCAAGATACGGAAGCATCCCAAGAGCCCGAGGACAGTGAATGGATAGAGATGTTATGTGTATGTATATGTGTGTGGATGTGTCTACACAGAATGGGCTATTACGCAACCATGACAACAATGAGATGTTGCCATTTGCAACACCATGGATGGACCTAGAGGGTGTTTATGCCCAGTGAAGTAAGTCAGACAAAGACCAACGCCCTAGGGTTTCACTTACAAGTGGACTCCTAAACACAAAAGAACAACAACAACAAAACACCCCAAAAACAGACCCATAAATAGAACTGATGGTTGCTGGAGGGGACGGAGGTAGGAGATGAGTAACATGGGGGATGGACAGAGGCCTCCAGTTATGGAATAAATCCCGGAACGTGAGGCACAGCATGGGGAATATAGTTAAGGGTGTTACAGTAGGGCTGTGTGGTAACAGATGGTAGCCACACGTGGGGTGACCATAGCACAACAATCAGACCAGTCGAATCACTGTGTTGTACACCTGAATGTAACACTGTGTGTCAACTATACCAAAAACAAATGATTTGTAATGGCGCGATGTTTACGTCATTTGGGGTTTGTAATAAATACCCACAGGAATGAGCAGTTTTAATAAAATATGTAGATAGAGAAAAAAATTTCTCATGGGGTCTTTAATACAGTTTTATATTGTCACTAGACAGTAGGTAGTGAATATGTTTAAAGTTCACATTGGAAGTATGTTAACGTTTGCATGTTTTTGCAAATTACTCTAGTTGCTTTTGTTATGTGTAGATCCAGCCGATTCTTCTAAACTGTGGAGCCCACCTTGTGTGCAAACACTGGATTGTATTCACTCCTCTGACGGATCTAAGTCCTTCTCCTGTTTTCATTGTTTACACTGATATGGAAAGGAACACGCTCTCAGTTCCTTTTTGTGTACATATGAAACCATTTCCTTTTCTAAAGATTTTATTTATATGAGAGAATGCTTACAGGAGAGCAGGGGGGAGGGGCAGAGGGAGACAGAGAAACACTCCGGGCTGAGCAAGGAGTCCAATTCCAGCTCAATCCCAGGACCCCGGGATCACGACCTGAGCCATCCAGGTGACCCTTTAGGGAAGCATTTCTTTGGAATATTTAGTTTCTTTGTGCTCTTTGTAAATACTATGCTCAGATGTCCTCAGCAAAACTCCCGTCTCCCTGATGTATACATTGCAATAGAAGGCCCAGGAGTGGAGTTCTCGGTTCCACAGCTAACAAGCAGAAAAGTGGAGATCAAATTCAGTGTGTCCAAAAAACACAGCACTTAACCATGTCCTGCTTTTATGCTGAAGAGTATCGCTGAGTACCATGACGAGAGGTTTCCTGCTTTAGCAAATGCAAAATTGCTTCTCAAAAAAAAGTGTAGTATTCCCCTTTCCTGCCATTTCCCAACAATGCATATAGTAGCTGTTTAAACTTTTGTTAAGCTACCGGCTGTGAAGTTCCATTTCATTGTTTTTTCATTTCTAGAGGATTAGAATATATGTGGGTTTACTGATTGTTCGGATTTTCCTCATTTGGGGGAATTAGGCTTCTTTGTTTAAGACCAAGGGGCATGCATCTCAATTTACTTCTTTTGTTTTTTTTCCAGACGGGGTATTGGAATCAAAAAGCAAATTGACACTGATGCACACCTTCTATTTTCTAATTAAATGTTGATATGCCACTCGATACTCAGCTTGATTCACAGAAGTAGTAATAAATATTTGCAAAACTGTGGGAGCAAGGCCCTGAAAAGTCTCATTTAGCTTAGTTGAGTGCGGCTATGACATGGTACGTACTCTTTAATTCCGCTCATGGTTATCAGTAAAAAATGTCTTTTATGCTTGAAAAGTTCCTCGCTGCAGTATGTCATTTCTGAAGGAGCCAGACTTGTTCCAAAGTCGGTTGCTCAGTATTATACTGATTATTCACACCACAGGAGGAAAAGCTTTGTAACTGTGAGGAACGCCCGCTTGGATTCCCACCTACACAATTTGAATGACATAAGGTATAATCACTTACATAGTTTTAAAAAATCTTCTCTTTTTAGAAAGCGTGAATTTGCTCAGTTTACACCATAAACATAAATGGTATCTAGGAATGTTGATTCACAGAGTCTATATAAAAACACATGTATTAAGGGGTGCCTGGGTGGCTCAGTTGGTAACGCTTCCAACTCTTGGTTTCGGCTCAGGTCATAATCTCACGGTCCTGAGATATGAGCCCTGCATCAGGCTCTGTGCTGAGTGTGGAGTCGGCTGGAGATTCTTTCCCCCATCCTCTCCCTCCCCTACTGCCCCTGTCTCTGCACACACAGGCTCTCTTTCCTTCTCTCTCTAATATAAAATCTTCAAAAAAAAATACATGTATTAAGAAACAGGAAAAGTACTTTTGGTAATATGCTATTAAAATAGTTTTGCAAACAATTGCTTATACATTGGATACCTTATTTAATCTTGGCTTCAGTTGAATTTAGCACTGGTCTGTGTGTGTGCCCTGGGTGCCTATCTGCTGCATGTAGCAAGTCACTTTTAATTTAATCTTGGAAAACAGCAATCATTTTATTATGCTAATGGATTCTGTGGGTCAGGAATTCTAAAAGGATTCACTGGGTGTGGCTTGTCTTTTCTCACAGTGGTTGGGAACTCCAGTGGGAATTTACACAGGCTGGGGATCACCCTCTGGTCAGGGCTAGAATGAGCTGAATGTTTGCCCACTCCTCTGCCTGTGGATGAAAGCCAGCAGTCCTCTGAGACCTGCCTGGGCTCTCAGATGGAATAGTTACACGTGGCACCTCCATGTAGCTCTTTGTACTTCTCCACTGCATGGTGGCCGAGTTCCAAGAGCCAACTACCCTAGAAAGCCAGGGGGGCATTGTACAACCTTCTCAGATCCAGCTCAGCGTGGACATAGAGTCTTACTTCTCTTTCCACAACTTTGCCCAGATTCAAGAGTGGGGATTATAGGGATCTTTTCTGTCTGGGAAGCATCTTAAGGTCACTTTGTAAGAAGGGGCTATGAGAGGGGAGAAATTGCTGTGGACATCCTTGACAAAGACAGTTGGTACTGCATATGTGTGTGTAGTTTCAAAAAAAATTGATTGATTCCCTTGGGACATGCAAGTGATTTAAATATTCAAATTCCCCATTGCTGTACCTCATATTCTGCTCAGGAAAAAAAATATGCATGAATAAATAATCTATACAACTATGAAACAGTGGTCATTTTTCATATTATATCAAAATTTCTTCCAGTAAAGGATATCATGATTCAAACCTTGGGCCTACCCAAGATTTATTATATTGTATTTTTATGTAGCCCACAGGTGAAACTTACATGAAAGAAATTTCTCCATTCCATGATACGTTTGCCTCAGTAGACTATTGCCAATTCTTATACCAAACTCAGGGATTGATCTTAATGAGATAATATGAAATAAGAATGAAATGTTATCTCAGGGAGAAAATGGTCAGTGCCATTTTCATAATGAAAAAATGCAAGGAAAATATAAGCGATGAACACTGATTTTCTTTTTCGTGGAGGATGCTTTTTGCCTAACCTAGAAGCAGCATCAGCATTTATCCAAAAAAACCAGAAGCAAAAAACCACCAGTGCTCTCTGCAATGTGTCAAATATGTGGAAGAATTATATCAACTATGATCATTTATCAAAAAATATAAAGTTGTTGATAAAAGACGGTGAACCAACATGGGCAAGACCCTTTTTTTGTGGGTTTTATAGTATCACATTGGTGATTAAAGATGTTGTTGGTCTTACTGTGGAAAAGGGAGACATAAATACGTAATGCAATTATGGAAACCAAAGATAAGAAAACAGCGTCTAAGGTATATGGAAAACATGATCTCTGATGCAGATTTTTGGAGCAACCCACTGAATGGGAAATAGGTTGGGTCTAGACAGAAGAGTGAATTTGGCCATGTCTGTTTTCTCACTTTCTTGGTCTAACCTCACTTTTATTTGCTAAAACCAAACTCTTTGATGTCACTCTTCTAATTCTTCCATCTGGGAAAAGCTGTTCATGGATTTAATATCCAGTTAAGAGGTTGTGTGGTGGTGGATGATGGGGGAGGAGGCTGAAGCTTGAATACAGAGATCTAGTTCCAGCTCTCCCCTTGCTGCCCAGGTGGGGAGAGTTCACAATCTCCTCCATTTCCTCCTCTCTACATTTAGCAGAACCAGGTACTCCCTGACTGAACCAGTAATAGTAAACCTCTCAACAAATGTCCAGGACCAAACTCTTACCAAAAAAAAAAAAAAAAAAGAAGAGAAGGGAAAATTTTGAGACTAACTTTATGAAGCCAGCATTACCTGAATACCAAAACCAGACTAGATGACCACAAAAAAATGTACAGGCCAGTACCTGTGATGTAGATAGATGCAGAAATCCTCAACAAAATATTACCAAACTGAATTCAACGAAACTTGAGAAGAATCATACATCATAATCAAGGGGGATTCATTCCAAGGACGCAAGCATAGTTTGACATCTGCAAATCAGTCAACATGATACGTCACATTAACAAAATGAATAAAAATCATACGATTATCTCAGGAGATGCAAAAAAAGCATTTGACAAGATTCAACATCCATTTATGATAAAAAAAAACAAAACAAAACCAAAAACCCTCTCAAATTGGTTTAGGGGGAACATACCTCAACATAGTAAAGGCTGTCTACGAAAACATAGCTAACATCATACTCAATGGTGAAAAACAGAGCTTTTCCTAAGATCAAGAGCAAGAAAAGGCCATCCACTGTCACCACTTCTATTCGGCATTGTATTCTGAGTCCTTATCCAGAGCAGTTAGGCAAGAAAAAGAAATAAAAAGCACCCATATTGAAAAGGAAGAAGTAATATTGTCACTATTTGCAGATGACATGACATTACAGGAAATCCTAAAGACTCAACCAAAAAACTTAGAACTATTAAAGAATGCACCAAAGTTAGAGTATAAAAATCAATACACAAAAATCTGTTGTTTCTATACATTAACAATGAACCATCAGAAAAAGGAATTAAGAAAACAATACCATTTACAATTACACCAAAACAATAAATTTAACCAAGGAGGCGAAAGACCTGTACACTGAAAACTTTGGATATCAATGAAAGAAATTGAAGACACAAATAAATGAAAAGATATTCTGTGCTCATTAATACTGTTAAATGTCCATACTACCCCAGGCAATTTATAGGTTCAATGCAATCCTAATCAAAATTGCAATCACATTTTTTACAGGTCTAGAGCAAATAGTTTCAAGATTCTTATGGAACCACACACAATCCCAAATAGCCAATGCGATTTTGAGAAATAAAGAATAAAGTTGAGGTATGCTCTCTGATTTGAAACTATGCTTTAAAGCTATCGTAATCACAGCAGCAGAATATTGGCATTAAAGTAGACACATAGATCAATGGAACAGAAGACAGAGCCCAAAAATAAACCCATATTCACATGGTTAATTAATTTACAAGAAAGGCAAGAATATACTTGGGAAAGTACAGTTTCTTCAATAAATGGTACTGGGAGAATTAGATAGCCACATGCAAAAAAGAATGAAACTTTTTTACTATATTAGGCCATACACAAAAGTTAACTCAAAATGGATTAAAGACTTGAATGTAATGCTTGAAACCATAAAACTCCTAGAAGGAAATATTGGTGGTAGGCTCTTTGACATCGGTCTTGGTTGTGATTATTTTGGATCTGACTGAAGAGCACAGGGTGCAAAAGACAAAAATGAATGGGACTACATCAAACTAAAAAGCTTTTGCACCGCAAAGAAAACCATCAAAAAAAAAAAAGAAAAGAAAGAAAGAAAGAAAGGGAACTTACTGAATGCGAGAAAATATTTGCAAATCATGTATCTGACAAAGGGTTAATCTCTGAAATACATAAAGAACTCATACAAGTGAGTAGCAAAAATCAGTGCAATTAAAAAATGGGCAGAGGATCTGAATGGACATTTTCCCATAGAAGACATATCAGCCAAAAGACACATGAAAAGATACTCCACATCACTCATCATCAGGGAAATGCAAATCAAAATCAATGATACCACATTCCACCTGGTAGAACAGCTAGAATCAAAAAGATAAAAAATAAGTGTTGGCGAGGATGTAAAGAATCCTCTTGCACTGTTGGTGGGAATGTAAATTGTTGCAGCCACTGTGGGACACGGTAGAGAGGTTCCTTAAAAAATTAAAAATAGAACTATCCTATGATCCAGCAATTCCACTTCTGTGTATTTGAGGAGAAACACTAATTTGAAAAGATATGTGCACACAATGTACATTGCAACATTATTTATGACAGCAAAGATACAGAAACAACCCAACCGTCCACTGATGGTTAAATGAGTAATGAGTATGTGGTGTATATATTCACGATCTTGTTCAGCTGTAAGAATTAAATCTTGCCATTTTTGACAACATGGTTGGAACTTAAAGATATTATGCTAAGTGAAGTAAGTTAGACACAGAAAAACAAATACCATATGATCTTTCTTACATATGGAATTTAAAACAAAACAAAAAAATAAATGAACTCAAAGAAACAGAGAACAGATTGGTAGTTGCCAGAGGCAGGTGGTGGGCTGGTGGGGTAAATGAGTGAAAGGGGTCACAAGGTACGAACTTCCTGTTATAAAATAATTAAGTCACGGGATAATTAAGTCACAGCATGCTGACTATAGTTAATAATGCTCTTTTGCATATTTGAAAGTTGCTAGAGAGTATATCTTAAACTTCTTATGAGAAAATAATTTTTTTCTGTAACTGTGGTCATGGATGTGAACTACACTCGTGGTGATGATTGTTTCATAAGACATAAATATCACATCATTACGTTGTACACCTGAAGCTAACGTTATACGTCAGTTATGCCACAATAAACATTTAAAGTGTACAATTAAAGAAAGGTTTCTCCCTAATAAGCTAATTGTGATGATTAATCTCCTGCATGATGCTTTAAACTGCCAGACACGTGGTAAACCTTTAAACCATGTTGCTTGTTGTTATTACTCATTCCTATTGTCATTTGTGATATTTATCAATCTTTATGAATACTTTATCAATACTTTAACAAAAGCATTTGTTGTTGTTGTCGTTCATTTAAGTCTGGTTCTTAATAGAATAAGTTCCATTTCATGTTAAAGAATCTCAAAGCATCAGATTTCGAAACAGGATTTCTTCAATGTGTCTGTTTCAGGGTTTTTGAAAACTTACCCATTATCCAGAAGCATGTTTTATATAACATGTGAAATTAAGTTGGACTTAATTTTTTTTACACTTATAGGATCAGTGGACTAATACATAAATTCTGCCTGGCAATAATTATTTGAGAACATGCACACAACTGTAGACTCTTGCGTTGATATATGATATTTTCAGACTGACTGTAAAATGTCCTTTGTTGCTTGCACTAAAATATTTCCTCAAGGTCACTTATTTATATTCTATTCACTGTGCTCAGTGTTTGATAGTGATTAGATACAAAACAAAAACACTAATGTTTTATTTATGGAAAGTATATAAAACAGAAGATAAAAACCCTCGCTGGTGTGACATTATTGTGACGATCCCACTGAATTGATACAGTTCTTGACAAAAAAGCAGACAATTGGCAGTAGTGCTAGCATGAGAATTCTTATGTAAAACTTAGGATTCTTAACTCATCGGGTGAAATGTTTCATTGTCTTTCAAACAAACACAAAAGAAATCCCATGTACCATTTATTATTGAAGGCAAGTGAATTTCACATAGGGAATAGTCTGAGAGCTGATCTAACCTGTTATTTAAAACAAGAATACTCAATGTTACAGAAACGATATCCTTTTATTTCTTCCACTCTTGGTTCTACTGCTGTCATCGTCATGCTGTGTCCACACAGAGGGAAGAAATAAACGTGAGTGAGAATTATCTAGGTAACTCATAAAAAATTATCTGGCGCTTTCATCTGCCTGCTCAAGAAAAATAGGGTTGATCTCCTCCTCCTGAATTATCAGGCTATTTAATATATATGTATAGAAGTATCTATTTAATCCTATATATGTATCAGACATGTGTATCCACCTTTTTTCCTCATCTGACAAATATAGATTGATCTGAAAAGTCTGATACTGTGTTTTTATGACATGACTATCTGTGGATTCCTCTGTGTGTTTGAGGGTCTCTTTGGGTGTTATTCTTCTGTTTTTTAAATTGTTTCTGGTTCCAACATTTCTTTCAATATAATGAATCTCAGGTCCCTCTGCTATCCTATCAGAGCTGTCAGCCCCCTCAATGCAGCTAAATTAGAAATGGACATGGCTGCCCCAGGACGGGGAGATTTATTCAAGATTTCTAAATTTCATGGCCAAGAGGATGGTGAAAATACAATGGATCTTTTGCTACCTGCCACCCTGACCTTTGCAGGGTGATGCCTGTCTGCTCAGAAGCATTTCCTTTTCTATATGAAAAAGCTCTGTGTTGCTCACCAATTTCACAATAATTAAATAAAGCCTGTGCTTCTGCCAGTTCTGTGAGACACTTTGGACAAAAGGTCCTAAGAAAAGGATTGCACAACTGCTTCCCAAAAGCCATCATCGAGGCAGAATAAATCAGCCATCTGTCCTGAAATGGCAGTAGCACACAACAGGAGCAGAACCTGAGTTTGCCACTGTTAACACTAACAGTAGGCTCAGCACATTGACCTATAAATCCATCCCACCTCTAAACCACACCCTCTATCCAGGAGACCCAGAGCAGTTTGTGTGAACTCTTGCACCGTGTCGGGTGTGGTAAACTTGAAACCCTAGGCATGTTCCCAAATGTCTCATCTCAATGACTTGAACAGGAAACCACGTAAATAAATCACGCAAATAGCAAACTGAAAAATACTGAGGCCTATTTTCAGGCAGTCATTCTAAAGAATGCCTTTAAGGAACTACTGGAATTTGTCAGGGAAACACTGGAAGGTCATAAACTGTTGGAAGGAAAGTTCACTTGACTGATCCTTTAGTTAACAGTAAAACACGGGTGGTCTTGATTTGCATTTATGATCCAGATTCTCCGGGGACCTTGAAAGGCATAGGCATTACATGATTCAGTTTTCTCATCCTTAAAGTTTCCCTTTTGTGAAATATGATAGGACAGATGAAGACGACAGAAAAGTCATTGAATCATCCGAATATGACTTCATAAGAAAATGAGAGATGGAGAAGGTGGTACACGGTATTCCGGCCGATGCCGTTATTTTACAGGTGAGAACATCTGTAGAAAGAGATGGCTACTTAGATGCAGAGCTTGAACAAGACTCTGAGTTACACATATCAAGATCAGAGAACTTGGTTATTTCACTGAAAATGATTCACTGTCTGTATAAATAAGTGCAGTTTAAAACTACCTTCTCCTGAAATTCAATTCCTAAAGGAGAACTTCGGAAGATTTTCTTTTATGGAGAGAAGGCCCTGAGGAAAAAAAGAAAATGATTCAGAACTAAGCCTTTAAAAATAACTTATGTGTATTGGATGCTGGCAATCAAATAGTTGAATGTCATACCACATACGAAAGATCATTTATATGATAAAAGAATGTCTGAAAGGAAATGTTTACTTAAGATTTTATGATGTAGACCAGAAAGGAAGTCAATTATTGTAGAATCTGAATGCTTACAAATAAAAACAAAATATTTACTATAAAAGAATGGACTCTCTACAAAAATGCTTTGGAATTAAGTAAGATTCAGCAATTTTTACATTATCCAGTTGAATCTGACTCACTGGGCAGCATTTTTATTGATTGATGCTTTCACATGGTGGCTGTGGTTGGTACAATAATGGCTAAGAGTTTCGTACCCTAATTCACAATCGGTAGGCAGAATAATGATTCCCCAAAGATGTCTACATCATAATCCCTGAAACCATGACAGAAGAAATTGGGCAGATGGCATTAAATTAAACCCTGGGGTTGGGGGTATTGTCGTGGATTAACTAGGTGGACCCATGTAATTCAAGTGGTTCTTATAAAAAGGAGGCAGAAAAGAACAAACAAAGTCCAAAGTTAGAAAAAGGAAGACTTTAGGACTTCCAGGGAAGATGGCAGAGTTAAGAGGATCCTAGGCTCATCTTGCACCATGGATATACCTAGATAACACCCACAGGAGTGTAAATACTCCAGGAAATGACCTAAAGACTGGCAGAACAGACTCACCACAGCTGTGTGTGGGGAAGAGGCCACATCAAAGAGAGGGGGAAGGGTGGAGATGTGGTAGGGAGTGAAATGGACCCCATGGGACTGTTCATGGGAGGGAGGGATGCCAGTGGTGCAGAGAAGGGAGAGGAGCAAACCACACCCCAGGCATGGGGAACCTGCACTGGGAAGATGAGTCCCTGTAACATTTGGCTTTGAAAACCAGAGTGGCTTAACTTCTCAAGTTCTTAAACATCAATGGGACTTAAAGCCCTGGAACTTTAAAAATCAGCAGGCTCAGTTCTGAAAGAACCTGAGGGCAATGGGAAACTGAGTCCCCACCCTTAAAGAGGCAGCACAGAAACAGCAGTTTGAGAGACACCTGGGGCGTACAGGAGGGAATTTGTGTACTGTTCTCAGAACATGGGCTGGCGTGCCAGGGATCCTTGAAAGACTTCCTCAAGAACAAAAGAGCTGGCAGGTACCACTTTTCTCCCCTGCCCCCCCCCCAATATGTGGACATCTCCAAGAACCAGTGCAGCACCAACATTCTCCACCTCCCTTGCTAACAGTGTCTTCCTCCTTCACTCTCCTGTGGACCTGCCCCTTCCAACCTGACCCCTTCCTACTGCAGACCTTGCAAACACTGAGCATCCTGTCCCTGCATTTTTGCCCCCCTTCAGCATGCCCTCAGTAGGAGTCTTATCCAAATTGGTGCCACAGCATGGCAGTGTGCAAACAGCCCCTACAGGTCAGCACCACCCCAAGTTGGCTCATGCCCCTGGAAGAGAGGAAGATAATTGCACACACCAGTTCAACTGAGGTCCCAGCAATGGGCTGGGGCAGACATATGGTCAGACTGCAAGCCCCATACACCAACAAAACCTTCTCAGAGGACAATACAGGTAAAGCATCCTGTAGGTCAGTGCTATTGCAAACACCCGATCTGACCCAACTCAAGGCCATGGTGGCTCCAGACTGGCCCACTAGGAGCACAGGGACCAAATTATGCCCACAACAGGCAAAGGGAGCCATTGCAGACAACAGGACTGAGGCAAATACAGCTCAGCCACAATGGTAAGGCACACACAATGCACATAGGAGACACCTCTGAAGCACCAGGTTCTCATGAACAGGGGACACTACAGAAACTCTTCTTCATAAAGCCACTGCTTTCAAGAGTAGGAGATGTGGCTGATGTTTCTAGCACACAGAAACAGACACTTAGACAAAATGAGGATATAGAGGAATATGTCCCAAATGAAAGAACAGGACAAAGTCACAGCAAAAGAGCTAAATAAAGGTAAGTAATATGCCTGATACAGAATTTAAAGCAATGGTCATCAAGATACTGGACTTGAGAAAAGAGTGGAAGGCCTCAGTGAGACCCTCAACAAAGAGATAAACCAAGTAGAGATTAAAAAAAAAATTCAATAACTGAAATTAAAAATACACTACATGGAATAAATAGCAGACTAGAGAAAGTGAAAGAAAAGATTAGCAACCTGGAAGACAGAATAATGGAAAGTCATCAAGCTGAAAAGGACAGAGAGAAAAGTAACAAAAAATAAAAATAGACTAAGGGAATTCAACAACACCATCAAGCATAGTAACATTCATATTATAGGGATCCAAAAGGAGAAGAGGGAGAAAAGGGGACAGAAAATGTATTTGAAGAAACAATTGCTGAAAACTTCCCAAATCTGGGGAAGGAGACAGCAATGAGATTCAGGAGGCACAGAAAGTCCCCACCAAAATCAATCCAAGGAGGTCCGCACCAAGACACATAAAATGGCAAGAAGTAGTGATAAAGAACTTTAAAAGCAGTAAGAGAAAAGAAAACTGTTGCGTACAAGGGAAATCCTATAAGGCCATCAGTGGATTTTTCAGCAGAAATTTTGCAGTCCAGAAGGGAGTGCATGATATATTCAAAGTGCTGAAAGGAGAAAACCTGCAGCCAAGAATACTCTATCCAGCAAGGCTGTCATTCAGAAGGAGGGGTAATGTTTTCCAGACAAACAAAAGTTAAAGGAATTCATCATCACTAAATCAGCTTTACAAGAATTGTTTGCATGAAAGGGAAGGACCAATAGCAGGAGAAAGAAAATTAAGTAGTAAGAAGCACTAAAATTAAGTAGATCTGCAGAAATCAGTTGAGGGATTCACAAAATAAAAGCATATAAATTATGACACCATATACCTAAAACATCGGGAGGAGTGAAAAAAAGTCAGTGCTTTTAGAATGGATTAAACTTAAGTGGCCATCAACTAAACACAGACTGGTATATGGAATCCAAGTATGTCACTAAAGAAAACCAGCAAATTGTAAGAGAAGAATTACAAAAACTATAAAATAAGCAACAAAATGACAATAAATATAGATCTATCCATAATTACTTTGCATGTAAATGGCCTGAACACTCCAATCACAAGACATAGGGTGAAGGAATGGATAAAAAACAGGACCCATCTAATGGTTGCTTACAAAACTCATTTCAGACCTAAAGATACATTGCAGATTGAAAATGAAGGGATGGAGAAGCTTTTATCATGGCAAATGGAAGTGAAAAGAAAGCCAGAGTAGCAATGCTTATATTGGACAAAATAGACTATAAAACAAAGATGGTAGGGGCGCCTGGGTGGCACAGCGGTTAAGCGTCTGCCTTCGGCTCAGGGCGTGATCCCGGCATTCTGGGATCTAGCCCCACATCAGGCTCTTCCGCTATGAGCCTGCTTCTTCCTCTCCCACTCCCCCTGCTTGTGTTCCCTCTCTCGCTGGCTGTCTCTATCTCTGTCAAATAAATAAATAAAATCTTTAAAAAAAAAAAAAAAAAAAAAGATGGTAATAGGAGACAGAGAAGGACACTATATAATTGTAAAGGGAATAACCTAACAAGTTATAATAATTTTAAATATTTATGCACCATAGGAGCACTTTAATACATAAAGCAGTTAATAACAAAGACAAAGGAAGCAGTTGCTAGCAATACAATAACAGTAGGGGACTTTAACACCCCACTTACATCAATGGATACATCAGACAGAAAATCAACAAGAAAACAGTGGCTTCGGTTGACATTAGACCAGATGGATTTAACAGATATATTCAGAACATTCCACCCTAAAACAGCAGAATGCATGTTCTTTTCAAGTTCACATAGAACATTCTCCAGGAGACATCACATCACAGATCACAAAACTCATCTCAACAAATTCAAAAAGACTGAAGTCATACCATGCATCTTTTCTGATCCCAACTGTGAAGCTAGTAATTAACCACAAGGAAAAATCTGGAAATAACACAGATATGTGGAGGTTAAATAACATGCTAGTACAATGAATGGGTCAAACAAGAAATCAAAGAGGAAATTTTTTAAAAAATGCATAGTGACCAATGAAAACACAATGGTCCCAAATCTTTGGGATGCAGCAGAAACTATTCTAAGAGGAAAGCGTATAGCAGTGCAGGCCTACTTTAAGAAGAAAAACTTTAAACAATCTAATTTTGCACCTAAAGAAGCTAGAAAGCGAACAAAGAAAACCCAAAACTAGCAGAAGTAAGGAAAAGGTAAAGATTTGAGCAGAAATAAAATAAAAACTGAAAACATAACCAGAGATCAATGAAACCAGGAGCCCGTTCTGTTAAAGTATCAGCAAAATTCATAAACCTTTAACTAGACTTGAAAAGGAAAAGTAAAAAGGACTCAAAATCAGACATGAAAGAGGAGAAATAACTGACACCAGAGAAGTAAAAAGGGTTATAAGAGAATATTATGAAAAATTATATGCTAACAAATTGAAAAACCTAGAAGAAATTGATACATTCCTAGAAACATAACTCCCCAAAACTCCATCAGGAATAGAAAATCTGAACAGATGGCTTATCAGCAATGAAATTGAATTAGTAATCAAAAAAGTCCCAGCAAACAAGGTCCAGGACTAGATGGTTTTACAGTTGAATTCTATGAAACATTTAAATGATTAATAGCTATTCTTCTCAAATGATTAAAAAAATAGAAGAGAAGGAAAGCTTCCAAATTAATTCTATGAGGCTAGCATTACCCTGATAGCAAAACCAGATGAAGACCCTACCAAGAAGAAGAAGAAAAAGGAGGAGGAGGAGGAGGAGAAATATATATATATATATATATAGGCCAGTATCTCTGATGAACCTAGGTGGAAAAATTCTCAGGCAAATATTAACAAAGTCCAATAATACATAAAAAAAATAATTCAGCACTATCAAGTGGGATTTATTCCTGGATCGTAAGGGTGGTTTGATATTTGCAAATCAATCAATGTGATATATCAATAAAAGATAAAATTTATATGATCATTTCAGTAGATGCAAAAATAACATCTGAACAAAGTGCAACATCCATTCATGATAAAAACCGTCAACAAAGTAGATTTAGAGGGGACATACCTCAACATAATAAAGGTCATATATGAAAAACTCAGAGCTAACATCATACTTCACGGTGAAAAACTGAGAGCTTTTCATTTTAAGATCAGGAACAAGACACGGATGGTCACTTTCACCCACTTTTATTCCACATAGTACTATAAGTCCTAGCCACAGCAATCAGACAAGAAATAAAAGGCATCCAAATTGGTAAGGAAGAAGTAAAACTTTCACTTTTTTGCAGACGACATTATACTGCATATAGAAAATGCCAAAGACTTCATCAAAAAACTACTAGAACTAATAAATGAATTCAGTAAGGTTGCAGGATACAAAGTCAACATACAGAAATCCGTTGCATTTCTATTAATGAAGCAGCAGAAAGAGAAATTAAGTAAACAGTCCCATTTACAATTGCACCAAAAATAAAATACCTAGGAATAAACGTAACTCAGGAGGTAAAAGACCTGTACCCTGAAAAGTATAAAGTATTGATGACAGAAATTGAAAATAACACAAAATAATGGAAAAGATAGTTCATGCTCATGGATTGGGAGAACCAATATTGTTAAATTATCCATACTACCCAAAGCAATACACAGATTTAATGCAATGTCTCAAAAATACCAACAGTATTTTTCACACAAGAACAAATAATTCTAAAATTTGTATGGATCTACAAACCCCCAAATAGCCACTGAAATCTTGAAAAAGGAGAACAAAACTAGAGGTATTATAATCCAGACTTAATAATATACTACAAAACTGTAGTAATCAAAATAGTATAGTACTGGCACAAAAATCACCACCAGATCAATGGAACAGAGTAGAGAACACGGATATTAATTCATGATCATATGGTCACTTAATTTTCAACAGAGGGGACAGGAATATGCAATGGGAAAAGACAGTCTTTTTAACAAATGGTGTTGGGAAACTGGACACTTTCTTACACCATACACAAAAATAAACTCAAAATGGATTAAAAGCCTAAATGTGAAACCTGAAACCATAAAAATCCCAGAACGGAGCACAGGAAGTAATTTCTCTGACATCGGTTATAGCAACATTTTTCTAGATATGTCTCTGGAGCCATGGGAATGATCAACAAAACAAAAAGATAACCTATTAAATGGAAGGAAATACTAGCAAATGGTATACCCAATAAAGGATTAATGTGCAAAATACATAAAGAATTTATACAACTCAACACTATAAAAACAAATAATCCAACTAAATTGGGCAGAAGATATGCACAGACATTTCTTTAAAGATGTCAGAGATGGCCAACAGACACATGAAAATATGCTCACCATTACTCATCATCAGGAAATTGTAAATCAAAATGATAATGAGATGAATCACTAAATATTACTCCTGAAACCAATGCTACACTATATGTTAACTAATTTGAATTTAAAAAAAAACTACAATGAGATACCACCTCAAATCTGTCAGAATAAAATAAAAAACAAAAGAAACAACAAGTGTTGACCAGGTTGTGCAGAAAAAGGAACCCTCTTGCACTGTTGGTGAGAATGCAAACTGGTGCAGTCACTGTGGAAAACAGTATGGAGGTTCCTCAAAATATTTAAAATAGAAAGATCATATGATCCAGTAATTCCACTCCTGGGTATTTACCAAACAATACAAATATAGTAATACAAAATGATACATGCACACCTGTGTTGTTGCCACATTATTTATAATAGGCAGATTATGCAGGCAGCCTAAGTGTCCATCCATAGATGAATGAAGATGTGGTATACATGTATATGGATATATGTAAAAATGCATGTACGGTACACACATATACATATGTATGGATATATATGTAATTAAATATCACTCAGCCATCAAAAAGAATGAAATCTTGTCATTTGCAACAACATAGATGGATCTAGAGGGAATAAGACTAAGTGAAATAAGTCAGTTAGAGAAAGGCAACATATAATTTCACTGATGTGGAATTTAAGAAGCAAAATAAATTTAAGAAGAGACCAAAAGTCTTAAATATAGAAAAGAAACTCATGGTTACCAGAGAGGAGATGGGTAGGTGGATGGGTGAAACGGGTGAAGGGGATTAAGAGTACATTTATAATTAGCAGGAGTAATGTATGGAAATGTTGAATCACTGTATTGTACACCTGAAACTAACATAACGCTGTATGTTAATTATACTGGAAATAAAAAAAGTTAGAAGGAAGGAAAGAATAAATGAAATAGAAGCTGAAATTAAATAGTGAAAAAGGTAAGTGAAACTAAGAGGCGGTTCTTTGAATAGATAAAATTGGTAAACCTTTAGCCAGATTCAAGAAAAAGAGAGGACCCCCTCTTCTTTATCCATTCTTTAATTGATGGACATTTGGTTTCTCTCCATAGTTTGGCTATTGTTGATAATGCTGCTATAAACATGTACCCCTTCAAATCTGTATTTTTGTATCCTTTGGGTAAATATCTAGTAGTGCAGTTGCTGGATCATAGGGTATTTCTGTTTTTAGTCAATGGATTATCATTCAGCCATCAAAAAGAATGAAAGCTTGCCATTTACAATGATATGGATGGAGCTAGAATGTATTATGCTAAACAAAATAAGTCATTGGAGAAGGACAAATACCATATGATTTCACTCATATGTGGAATTTAAGAAACAAAGCAGATGAACATATGGGAAGGGGAAAAGAAAAGAGAGGAGGAAACAAACCATTAGAGACTCTATTTTTTTTTTTTAAAGATTTATTTATTCTGGAGGGGAGGAGCAGAGGGAGGGGGAGAGAGTCTTAAGCAGACTCCATGCTGAGCACAGAGCCCCATGCAGGGGTCAGTCTCACGACCATGAGATCTCAACTTGAGCTGAAACCAAGAGTCGGGCACTTAACTGACTATGCCACCTGGGCAGTGACAAGAGACTCTTAAGGATAGAAAACAAACTGAGAATTGATCAAGGGAGATGGGTGGGGGATCAGCTAGATGGGGGACAGGTATTAAAGAGGGCACTCGTAATGAGCACTGGGTGTTGTATGTAAGTGATGAATTACAGAATTCTACTCCAGAAAGCAATACTGCACTGTGTGTTAACTAAAATTTAAATAAAAATTTTAAGAAAGAAAAGAAAAAGAGGACCCAAGTGGATATCAAATATAAAAGAGAGGTAATCACCACAGAAATACAAAGGATTATAAGGGACTACTATGAAAAATTATATGGCAACAAATTGGAAAACCTAGAAGAAATGGATACATTCCTAGGAACATATAGTCTTCCAAAACTGCATCAGGAATAGAGAAAAAGATCCTAGCATACCTTTTTTAAAGATTTTATTTATTTATGAGAGAGAGAGCCAGAGAGCAAGCAAGCATGAGCAAGAGGGAGGATCAGAAGGAGAGGAAGAAGCAGACTCCTCACTGAGCAGGGGCTGGATGCAGGGCTCAATCCCAGGACCCTGAGATCATGACCTGAACTAAAGTCAGACACTTAACCAACTGCGCCACCCAGGTGTCCCTGAACATACCTATTTTTAGTAAGGAAATTGAATCGGTTTTCAAAAAAGTCCCAGCAAACAAAAGTCCAGGACCAGATGGATTCACAGGAGAATCCTACCAAACATTTAAGGAAGAGTTAATACATTGGTGAAGATGTTCATTCTCCAGCACAAAACTACATAGCTATTGAGATTAGGAGCCCAATAGAATACACCTAAAATTTCTCCTGAATCTTCCAGTGTTTTTGGATGTAAGAGTTTTGAAAGGGTGTGTCTGGGTGGCTCAGTTGGTTAAGCATCCAACTGTTGGTTTCAGCTCAGGCCATGATCTCAGGGTCGTGGGATCAAGTGCCATGTCGGGCTCAGCATGGAGTCTGCTTGTCTCTCTCTCTCTCACCCCAGCTCGTGCTCTAAATACATTATATATATAATCTTAAAAAAATAGTTTGAAAGAATCCCTTGTGGACTTACAGCCACTAACATTACTTTTGTCGCACCCAGTGGTTGGCCCACCATAGATTGTCGTGTTCTTCCATGAGTCAGCAGGGGCCACACGGGAGCCAGAGAAGCTGTGTCTGATAGACGTGGACAGGAGCATTACTGTCTCATGTTTATTATTGCCATACTCGTCTTCAGTGGAAAAGAAAACCATATATATCATTCGTAGAATGAGTTGTGTATCAGTTCTTAGTTGCTAATGCCCATAGCAGGTGAACTTAGATTTCTTCCCCCCATTGAGTGCCAGATATGGCAACGATCCCCTTCTGGAGAGAAGCACTCTGGGTTTTACTGTACAAGAGAGCACCTGGCACCTAAGTAGGACTTTATTCAAAGAAAAAAACAGAGGAGAAAAAGGGGAAAGGAGGGGACCATTCAGATAGTCACTTCCTTAATTAATGAAGCAGGTAGAAACTGAAGGGGTCCTTCTTTTGACTTTCCACTTTTATACCCTTCTTACTATTAATATCCTAGGTTCTATGTAATCATGAACCAAAAAGAGCCATTGCATATATTTACCTATACATAACAGTAACTTTAGGATCACTGAGGCACTGTCCTGACATTCACGACACAATTTTGTATTTCAATATAAATGATAATGTAAGGTATTTGTCTCTTATTCCACTTAGCCTTATACACTCTAGGTCCATTCATGTGGTTGCAAATGGCAAGATTTTATTCTTTTCCACAGCTGAGAAATACCATATGAATTTACTTATATGTGGAATTTAAGAAACAGAACAAATGAACAATGAAAATAGAGAAGAAAAAAAAAAAAACCAAACAGACTCTTGAATACAGAGAACCAGTGGTTGCCAAAGAGAAGGTGGATGGATAGGTGAAATAAAGGGGATTGAAGGCACTCTTATGTTTTTCTTTTAAAGATTTTATTTAGTTATAGAGAGAGCATGCACAAGGAGGCAGAGAGAGAATCTCAGGCAGACTCCACGCTGAATGTGGAGCCTGACATGGGGCTCCTGACCTGAGCCGAAATCGAGTTGGAGACTTAACCAACTGAGCCACCCAAGTGTACCCAGCATACACTTAATCTTGATGGGCACTGAGAAATGTATAGAATTGTTGAATCACCTGAATGTTAATTATACTTGAATAAAACATTTAATTTTAATATTTCAAAAAATCAAAGTTATTGCAAAAAAAATCCACAATGAACAAATTATGGACATTTCAAATAATGACAGGATCACCATTATTTTTTTTTGTCTCAAGGTGTCCTGTTACACTCTTGCTGATTTTGTTCATCATGGAATTTTTAAAATTTATTCTTATTAATGTATAATGCAGATAATTTTAAAGTATATAGTTCCATGGCTTTTCATATACACACATTTTACAATCATTGTCAATGTGTAATTCCCACAATATTTTGTCACTGCAAAAAGGGATACCCATACCCATCACTCCCCACTTTTGTCGTCAATCTTTGGCAACCATTGATCTGCCTTCTGTCTCTAGGATTTATCTTTCCAGACCCTGCATAGGAACTGACTTTTATCATATGTGTGGACTTTGTGTCTAGATATGTTCACTTAGCAGGTTTTGCAGTTTCGTCCATATTGTGGCATAACTAATATTCTTTTTATGGGTAAAATAATATTTCATCATATTTTGTTTATTGATTTGATCGAGATCTGGACTCTTAGCAGTTCCTATTATGAATACTACTACTATAAAAATTCATGTACAGACTTTCTGTGGACATGTTTTCAATTTTCTTACATCTATATCTAAAAATGGAGTTGCTAGGTCATCTGGTAACTCCATCTTTAACCTTTGAGGAACTGCCAGCCTCTTTTGCAAACTGACCGCACAGTTTTATATTGCCACCAGTGTTGTCCAAGTTCCAGTTTTTCTGCATCCTCACCAACACTTCTATTGTCATTCTGATTATAGCTATCCTTTGTATCTTTGGAACTAAAAAGAATCTCTTGTTAATACCCTATTACTGGTTTTTTAAAATCCATTCTTCCAATCTCTGACTTTTGATGGGATGACATTTATGATCCTGTTTTTGTCTTTGTAGGTCTTGAGTATTTTTTTGTTGTTGAAAACTGGGCAATTTATGCGACACAGCTACTGTGAAAATCAGATTCTCCCAGCTCCCTGGGGCTTGGTCTTTGTCATTTCTGCTGCCATTTGTTTAATGAATTTCCTGAACTAATTCTGTAAAGCCTGCATTCCCTGTTGTGTTTTTCCACTGAAGTCTCTGCTCTGTTAGCTTGGTGTTCAGCCAGTGATTGGACAGACAGATTTGATTAAATGACTGGAAACTCCGAGGGAGGCAAGGGGCTCCTGGCACCTGTTGACATATACCTGTGTATTCAGGCAGAGTTCTCAGCCTTTTTTTTTTCTTCTTTGTTTTTTAATTGAACACATCCTTTTTCTGTTCTTACAAACCTTTGTGAATTTCCAGGGCTAGTTGGCATTGTTGCATTTTGCCAAGGACATCTGATTTTCCAGGTTTTAAGAAGTTTTCAGATCATTTGCTCCAGCTTTTATCACTGCATCAGGCAGCTGCTCTATTAAACAGTTGCCTCTGATTGTGTTTGTACTAATTCTCCCAGGGAAAGGGACTGCCCAGTGGGTGAGCTCTGTCAGGTCAAATAGAGACAACTTTTTGAATGGGGTTTTCCAGGGAACTTCCCGACAATCATGTAATACCTGTAGACGGGGCTTCTGGCCTCTAAAGTGGCTGTTAGGCTGCTGGTTTTCCCTGTGATTGTGGGATCTTGGTCATCAAGGTGATCATGGAACTTGGGATGAGAATAGGCAATTTGAGACCTTGCAAGTTTACTATTCTTATTAAGATTCATTTATTTTTCTTGAATAGAAGCTCCATGAATTATTGCTAGCTTTGATTTCCATGGTCCTAAAAATAATGGGTTTTGATAAATTTTGCAAGTACTCTTTTATGGTATAGGTTTTTTTTTTTTAAGTCTTTACCTTTCCAAACAATACCATTCCAGTTTTCCTTTTCCTTTTGTAGGTTTCAGGCTGTTTTAGTTAAAATGGTGCCATGAACCCCCAAACACTTCTTCTTTCACCACTTGGGTAAATGACATATCATATTCAGTTTGGGATGCGTCTTTGCTGGCTACAGAATGCCCTTGTATTACCTTTATATTATGAAAAACATGTCAACTCATTGCAATACAAATAAGATGAGCTTCAGAATTAAGTGTAAGCTTTATATGACAATAGAAAACCCTCTCTGAAAACCATAAACTTGTTACAATGATTGCTCTTTTTCCATTCTACTGTATGGAGGCATAATTATATTCAATCATTCTGCTTGCTTCTGTGTGACCTTACAAAGTGACAGAAGTGAGTCACGTAGCAGGTCCCAGTGCACAAGTTTCCAAATTGTCCTTCAAAAGCATCTGATGGGTAGGAAACAAATGTGTTGAATTCTGAACTCAAACCGCAGAACACCTGAAGCTAGCCAAAGACCATCCAAATCTTATTTTCCCTTTTGGTGTGGGCTGCACTTTGCAGAAGCGAGGGTGTGGAATGGATCCTCAAACCTGCTAAAAATGCTTCCTCCATGTCCCCTCCTCTGATATGCATCACCATTCCTGCTCACATACTTACAGTCCACAACTGAACAAAGCCCTTCATTGCTGGACAGGAAGAGGTCCTGGTTAATTGCGGGGCCAGTATTTCATAAACTGATGGTTCATCTATCGATTATTTATTGAGCATTGCTCCTTTTTAACTACTGTATTAGCTCACATGGGAAATACATGTATTGGGATTTGTCGAACGATATGTCCTCCCTAAGGGCCGTTAGTTTTTGTAGAATAGAGCATCTTCCAGCTTGTGGAGGCCCTGCATTGAAGGAGGCTTTCTCGTATTCTGTCAGTGTTGGGGAACAACCAAACTCTCACGATACAGACACGACTGGTAGAGCTCTTTCAGAGATAGGAAAGGAATTAGGATTGAGGTAACAGTTGTGCCGTAAAGACAGACTACAAATTTTAAACATGAAATGGCAATTTCCCAACCCCTGTGCGTTCAGGAAAACATTCTCATAAGCTGGCCTCCAACTCCTCACCCTCTTGTTTTATTAGAAGCTCAACATGCTGAGGTGGGAAGAGAAATGAAATCAGACAGAGGTGGACCTAAGTCTGATTTTTCTGCTTTGCCCCTTATCAGTGATCTGATTCTCAATGAATTATGGAGATGCCGATTTAAATTATTTAAATGCCTATTTAAATACCTATTTGAAATAATAAAATGTGTGGAAGCAGATTGTAAATTGCTGTGGGTAGAAAACAGCCAATAGATTTGAGCCTTGAGGGGGCTTATGTTTTCTAAGAGAAGACAATGTACCACGCCTGGTCAGTTACTGCATTGGCGGAGCTACTGTTTTACATCAGGGGAGACATTTGCCAATCACATGCAGGGCTAGGGTAGGGTGAAGGGGTAGGAGGCATCCTCTGGGATGCAGAGTTCAAGGGGGTTCTCCATACTCTGTTGTCAGGATGAGTATCTTAAAGCAATGTTTGCAAGAAGCAAAAATCAATGTAGAGAAAGGCATGGTGAGCAAAGCCTCAAGATTATAGGTAAGAAGAGCATTTACTGGGGATGGGATGAGAGTAAGGAAATGATAAGAGTCATGGAAATCAAGGGACGGTGTTCTCCATTAATCACACCTTACCCTTCAGTGCTGCCCTTTCTTGTATGGATGACATTCTGAAGGAGGTACCACAATTCCCTCATGGATGAGCCTGGACTAGCATCACACCCACTGAATCAACTCACTGGTTCTAGGGCAGCAAGATCCCCAGTTAGTACACCAGGTCCCTCCCAAGCTGCCAGTGCGTGGTGTTACAGGTGGAGCTGTGTCCTCCAAAAAGATGAAGTCTGAACTCCTCATACTTAGGATTCTGATGTGTGGAAATAGGGTCTTTGCTGATATAAGCAAGATGAGCTTATCAGGGTGGGGCCCTACTCCAATAGGGCCAGTGTTCTGGTACCACGAGGACAGACACTTGCCCAGAGGGAAGACTGCCTGCTGCCCCAGGGGAGAGGACAGCTTTGTGAAAGGCAGTGGAGGCAGAGATTGGAACCACATAGCTACCAAGCCAAGGAACAGCAAGGACTGCAGCAAGGAAACGGCAAGGAAGCGCCCATCCTCCACGTTTCAGAGGGAGCAGATCCCTGCCAACACCTCGGTTTTGGACCCCTGGCGTCTAGAACCAGCATTTGTGTTGTTGAAAGCCGCTCAGCATGTGTGACTTGCTCTAGCAGCCTTCGGAACACACAGCTGTTGGTTTACCCTTCCTCCAGAAGGCGGTCTGAAATGAGCTTTCTGCAAACGTCCACCCTGCCTTGGGCGTGATGTTGTTCATCTCCGCTTTGCGTGAAGACCCCAGGCTTGCCTGCATCCTAAGGAGGCGACCTGTTAACATTGCCGGGGAGGACAAGACCCTGTATTGTCACTCGAAGGAAGGAAATTACATTGGCTGTTTAAGAGGCTTAATTTAGGCCCTGTCCCACCGGCAAAATCTCCACGCGAACAAGCACGCAGTGCACACAACAACTCATTCTCTGCACAAATACCGCGGGTGAAAGATTACACCACTTGGCTAATGGGCTCACCTGCTTCGGTTAGAATACAACAGGAAATGTTTTTATGTTCTTCTCATGCAGTTTCCTTAACATTTGTTTTAGGTTAACTCTCTAATTAAGCAATTTTTTTGTAGGTCAGTGACCACAGGTTTGGTAAAACTTCAGCAAGTTAAATAACATTAAATAAAATATACTGATCAAAAGAACCGTGCTGTGGCAATTATAATCAGGGTAGTCCCAGTGAAATGCTAATGAGGCATTTTCTCTTTCTAAATGCCTGACCTTTTTCGTGCCTAATGGAGAGCAAGGTATGAAGCTTTTATAGCGAGTCTTTTTTTAGCCAGCCTCCGATGTAAAAATATATCTCTTTCAGCATACCTATTTTTAAGTCCGCCTGTGTCTGTAACACCTTCTCTGAGTGTTTGATTGGAAGGCTAGTTATTTCTCATATACCCGTCCTCAGACAGGGGAACTGTATGGGGCTGACAATCTCAGACTTCCGGATCCCTGGGGGCAGGTCACGTTCAAAAAAAAATTGTAACTTAGAACCTCAAATTGGTCATTGTAAGCACTTCAAGGTGTAGAGTTCAAGAGCCTTAAGCACACTGATACCGTGTCCAGCCATCAGCACCATGCACTCCAGAGGTATTTCATCCTGCAGAATGAAAACCCTGTCCTCCCTAATCACGACTTCCCCGCTGCCTACTCCCCTCAGCTCCCAGCACCCACCCTCTACTGTCTTTGGGAATTTGACTCCTTCAAGTACCTCTAAGGTGAATCTTCCAGCGGAGGTCTTTTTGTGACTGGCTGATTTCACTCAGCATCCTGTCCTCCACGTTCCTGCACGTTGTAGCAGGTGTCAGAACGTCCCTACTTTTTAAGGCCAAACGATATCCCATTGGTATGCCCGAACCACAATTTGTTTCTTTATTCAGCCATCGTGGACACTCTTATTTTTTGGCTGCTGTAAATCCTGCTATGAACGTGGGTGTGCAAATACCTGTTCAGTCCCTATTTTCCGTTCTTTTGGGTGCGTACCTTCAGATGAATTTCTGGATTACATTGTGACTCCATCTTTAGCTTTTTAAGGGAATGCAGTAAGGAAGATCACTCTGCCCACATTTCTTTAGGCTTCAACACACACAACATGCTTAGGGATTCAAGGTTTCCACCTCTTGCTGTGGCAGGTGCCCAAAACCACACCATAAATCACTGTCTGTTTTGATCATCTTTTGTTTTTTAAGACAGTATTTATACCATGGTGCACTGGGTGTTATACGCAAATAACAAATCATGGAACATTACATCAAAAACTAAGGATATACTGTATGGTGACTAACGTAACTTAATAAAAAAATTATCAAAAACAAAACAAAAGAAACAAAACAAGGCAGTAGTATTTAAATAGGACGTTCATGATTTCCAAGTTTTGAGGCATATTTGTAGAGGTCTTTTTTTTTTTGTAAAGACTCTTACACCTGTTTTAGGTTCACAGCAAACTTGAAAGAGAGATTTCCCACATATGCCTTGTCCCTCACTCATGCATGATCCCCCACCATTATCCCATGGGAGTCGCACATTTGCTCTGACAAACCTACACGGATATATCATCAGCCGGAAGACGTGGTTTATGTGATGATTCACTGTCCACGTTCTCCATTCTCTGGGTTTGGACAAATGTATAATGACGTGTATTCATCATTATAATTATCACACAGAGTAGTTTCACTGCCCTAAGAATCGTCTGTGCTCCCCCGTCCATCCCCACCTTCCCCTAACCCTCAGCAACCACCGATCTTTCTACTGTCTCTGTAACTTTGTCCTTTCCGGAATGTGACGGAGTTGGAATCCTACCGGATGTAGTATTGTCAGATTGGCTTTTCACTTAGTAGTGTGCATGGAAGTTTCCTCCGTGTCTCCTCAAGGCTTGGTAGCTCACTTCTTTCTAATGCTCAATAATATTCCGTTGTCTGGACGGACCACCATTTATGTATCCATTCCCCTACTGATGGACACCTCAGCTTGGTTGCGTTCAGGTGGTGGCAGTGAGGAATAAAGCTGCTATGAACATTCGTGTGCAGGTTTTTGTGTGGACATACCTTTTGGACTCCTTTGGGTAAATACCAGGGAGCGCTATTGCTGGATCTTGTGGTAAGATGTTTAGTTTTGTAAGAAACCACCAAATTGTTTTCCAAAGTGGCTGCACCATTTTGCATCTCCACCGACAGGGAGTGAGAATTCCTATTGCTCCACATCCTCTTGGTCTTGGTTTCTAGATTTTGGCCTCGAAATGTGTGCAGTGATATCTGATTGTTGTCTCAATGGAGGGATCTTTATTGCTGTTTATCATTTGTTGGAATTAACCCATTGTAAATAGATACCACTGGTGGAAATTTCTTTTGCTCTGTTCATTTACTAAAAGATCCTTATGATTTTTAGAAGAAGTAATTTTTATTTTATTTTTTTCCCCACAAATGGATTCTCTCAATTTATTTGGGTCATCTTTAATGACTTTTACTAAAATAGTGCAAGTTAGATACTTGGTATCCTGCTTTAAGTGTCCAGAGTTATCAGGGTGGTATCTGTTCTTATTTCTAAAGGTTGTCAACCAGGCTTTTAAAAACGGCTCCATGTAAACACAAATTCAAAACATAGTTATTGCCTTCCCCTTTCCTATAGTGGAAAGACAGCTTGGGGATATGTGTGTCCTTATCTATTTAGGTTTAGTTTAAAATAAATTTATGGGGGCACCTGGGTGGCTCAGTTGGTTAAGCGACCAACTCTTGATCTCAAGGTCATGAGTTAAGACCCACATTGGGGCTTTAAAAAATAAACTTAGGTTAGGAAACCATCATGCCAGTTTTTGTTGTGGTTTGACATATTTGAGAGACCTCTCAATTGTATAAACCACATAGGAAATAAACCATATAATATGTAAGGCATTTAGAAAATTATAGAAAGGATTCTCTTAGTCTCTAGCCCATTAAAAGGATTAAAACACTTATCACTGAAATTATGTTTTGAGGAACAGAGTTTGAATAAAACATGCACATGGCAGTGTAATGCGAATGCTTTTGGAGTTACACCAGGTTGTGCCCACATGACGTATATTCTACG
>NC_048238.1:3134222-3135898 GCF_002007445.2 Ailuropoda melanoleuca | reverse complement strand
AAAAAAAAAATAAAGGTTAGACTCAGCGGTTCACTAGATTTACCCATGGCTCTTCAGCCCGTCCTGCTCACTCCTTCTCCTGTGCTCAAATTAGGATTGTCATAGGCTTATATTAATGCCACATGTCATTAACATCCTTGGATTAAACTCTTTCGTTTTAAGGTGGTCTTTGGAAGGAAAAAGCAGGATTGGACAGAATCAAAATCAGAATATACATGTATAGATCCATTTCTGCACCACGCTTGGAACAGAATCGAGTCCTCTTTTAAGTATACTCCTATATTTAAATCACCCTATTAATATTTTAAGTTTAAAAACTATTTAAAACATCTGTTCAATATTTGTTACTTAAGACACACGTAAAGCCAGTCTGGGGAATTGAATCGAAAACCTCTGCAACAGGCAGATCCGTATTGATAAGTGGTTATCTCTAGCCGGTAGGCTGGATTTTAAATTCCTTGCTCAATTTGCCATCATCTAGACATCAAAATAGGGTCTTGGGAGCCAGATCCAACCTAAAGAAGGATTTAAAACATCTGACAACTCTTGGAAGTATTAACGTCAATAGGGGTGGGGAGAGGTTGGAGAACCCCCTAGAGGTCTGGCTTCTGCAAGAGCATCGCAGAACTTCTAGGCTCTTTACTTGCCCCCAGTTGGCTGGGTCTACCCAGCTGCTGTCCTCTTGACACAGGACACATGGTCCACAGCCTCCCCCTGTGCTAGACAAGGTTTCAGGCTTTCTGCTTCTCCAAGACAAGGAGACCCTTAGCCCACCTTCTGTCCCTGACAGTGGTGCTGGACAATACCTTGGCCCTGAGGTACACAGTTTACAGGTAGGAAGCTGATTTCCCTGTACCTCACCTCCTCCGTGTCTGCCTGGGATAAGGGATCTAACACCCAGGCTCAGAATGTGCAGAGACTCAGAATGTGCAGGAAAAACGGGGCCTGTGAGATGAACACATCAGCCCAAGGTCCCACAAACCATCCAAAGCTGTGCTCAAACTAGGGCCATGTTTTTGCTTTTGGAATCTGCTAACCACAGAGGACCATGAGGCGGTGCAGAATCTCCCAGAGTGATGCATTAGGACCCTCAGGATATGGCTTCTCCAAGGGCTCATGGCTTACACTTACAGAGAGCATTTGCCTCACCGTGGAATATTCCTTAGCCGTGAATCCCACCGCACCCGGGAGCTCTCACTGGGGCACAGCCAGCTGTGTCTCTAGGTGAAAAGCCATCTGGAAGAGAAAGTCTGCAGGACTGAATTTTGAGCTTTATCACCTTCAATTCCTACTTTGGGGTCTGACAAAAGGATTCAAGAACAGAGTAACCAGTCAAGCAAGTATCTGGTTGTTGGGGTGTCTGTTGAAGTGTTCACCTAGCTTCCTGGGTATTAGGAGAGACTCCTTTTGGCATATACACCCCTTTTTACTTTCCGTGACCAAAATTGCCTGCCCAGAAAGGCACCCAAGCCATGGGGTCTCCAGCATAAGGAATAAATCCCCTCCAAGCTGACAGGAGGGCCACCTTCTTCCCTCACCTTAGTGGAGGGCACTGAAGGGAAAAAGACCATCAATTTTGACCGGCGTACACTATGCCAGTGACAGTTGAAGGACCGTCAGCCTGCAGAAAATGATATTGCAAAAATCCTGCCTCTGTGCTCCGCACACAGGGTCCA
>NC_048238.1:3092285-3130329 GCF_002007445.2 Ailuropoda melanoleuca | reverse complement strand
ATGGCTTCTCCAAGGGCTCATGGCTTACACTTACAGAGAGCATTTGCCTCACCGTGGAATATTCCTTAGCCGTGAATCCCACCGCACCCGGGAGCTCTCACTGGGGCACAGCCAGCTGTGTCTCTAGGTGAAAAGCCATCTGGAAGAGAAAGTCTGCAGGACTGAATTTTGAGCTTTATCACCTTCAATTCCTACTTTGGGGTCTGACAAAAGGATTCAAGAACAGAGTAACCAGTCAAGCAAGTATCTGGTTGTTGGGGTGTCTGTTGAAGTGTTCACCTAGCTTCCTGGGTATTAGGAGAGACTCCTTTTGGCATATACACCCCTTTTTACTTTCCGTGACCAAAATTGCCTGCCCAGAAAGGCACCCAAGCCATGGGGTCTCCAGCATAAGGAATAAATCCCCTCCAAGCTGACAGGAGGGCCACCTTCTTCCCTCACCTTAGTGGAGGGCACTGAAGGGAAAAAGACCATCAATTTTGACCGGCGTACACTATGCCAGTGACAGTTGAAGGACCGTCAGCCTGCAGAAAATGATATTGCAAAAATCCTGCCTCTGTGCTCCGCACACAGGGTCCATACACCCACATCTGTATTATTGGGGAGCTCGCTGGAGGTGCAATGAAACCGTGAAACTTGGGGATGGGGCTCAGGAGTTCACAAGCCCTCTAGGTGATGGTTATGCGGCAGCTCGAGAATGAGAAGCTCGAATGAGAGCCCTCTCTACAGCTCCCACAGTAAGCTGCCCAGGGCCCCAGAAGACCTGAAGGGCCTCCAGCTGGTCCTCGAGGAACATGTGGTCCCCTGTCATTGGCCCACGGTTCTGCTGCTCACACAGGAAACTTCACTAGCAAAGCACATTCCTTACAGGCAGAGCCTGCTCGTGAAGACAGCTGTTCCACATCTAGGAATTGATGGTAAAAAAGAAAAAACAACCCACAAAGCTGAGCACTTTGATCTGCTTTCAGGCTGAAACCCTCAGCTGTAGAATGTCTGTTCAGAAAGGGATCAGCCGTCCCTTTCAGCTTGGTTGCTCCTGACATCTGAAGGGCCTGTTCTGGACCAGGGATGTGACTCAGCTCCCATTTGTCTCTGACGTGGCCGTGGCCCAACTTGCCGATTGCCTAAAGATCTGAGGTCACAGGCTGGGCTGCACCTGACTTTTGACACACGTCTCTAAATTAAGCCGCACTTACAAAGAATACACACAATCCTGAAATGTACACGGCTTCACCTGGCAACACACAGGACTCCCACGGAATGCCTTCCTACACTAGAAAGACCACCAAGAATTTGAGCTGTTTTTGGCGGGGCCATCACATTCACCGTCCCTGCTTACAGACGCAGAACCTGAGACACAGACTAATACACACTTGTCAAACAGCCACACACGTCAACAGCAGCCCACAGGTAGAATGCAGCCTTCCCAACAACCAGGAGCTCCACACAGGCTGTCGGTGATTTTTACTGCTGCCCGGCTGGCATTAATGATCCTTTCCACGACCTAAGCGCACACACTTGTGCGTTGAGCACGCATGCCCCGTTCCGCCCGCACCCTGGCCAGCAAGAAAGCATTCTAGCCGCCCGACACCCCAGCCAGTCAGGTCACAATGCGCTTTGCAGCTAAGCTTGGGAATGCAGAGAACCTTCAACAGCCCTGAGCTCTGGTGCCCGCATAAGAATAGGACTCCCTCTAATTATACTAGGGAGCACAACAGCAGCTAGCAGAAAAACAACTGCTCTTTGAGGCCCTCTGTTAGGCCCGAGACACACATTCCTATTGGACTAGGAAGACCACCTGCGGTTAAGTTACTCCTGGTCACACAGCTGGCAGGAGGCAGGCCAGTCATGCAGACCCAGGGTGCATTCTAGAACCCACGTTCTTTCTGTTGCCGTGCTTTCGAAGAAGGGCTTTTCCACCTCAGTTGCCAGACTGTGGGTTCCAGTTTATTCCCTTTGGGGGTTACAGCCCCACCCCAAGCCTCAGCAGTCTCCCTGCAATGCCTGTACCTGACTTCTGGACTGAGCCACTGTTTGGTGTTCTGTTTCCTGAGATAGAGGTTTCTGGCAACAGAAAGGCCATTGATCTGTGACGGTCCACACCACTGCTGCTGGCCCCAGGCACCCCACACGCCCCGGGGTGGAGTTAGCTCACCCAGCTGGGTCCACTTGACCCGTGATGAACGGTGGGGATAGATGTTTGAACAGCCCTACTGTGGGCCAGCATTGCAGCAGGCACCTGGAATACCGTATGGAGCCTGGCATTCACCTACCCTGGACCCTCAGGGTGTCTCTCCTCCAAGCCCACAGAAGATCATGGCGGAAAGCACGCACCAAAGATTTCTTTGGCACGTTGACACAGTTGAAAACGCCTGGCCAGAGAACTCTTCCAGGAAACGAAAGACCTCAAGAACACACGCACAGAGGCTCTGGTTCCCTGCAGAATCATCGTTCATGGTCTAGGTTGGAAATGCACCCATTCTAAGTTGCAAAAAGTAGGGACATGCTAGGATCCCGAGGCAGGAGTCTTCTGAGGTGATGGCGATTCATCCCATAGGAGCTGTACCCCCCATGAGTTCTTGCGTGCATTCCTGCAAATTGCCTGGGGCTCCTGTTACAACCAATTCTAATAAATGTGAGGGGGGCCCGAGGCTGTGCTTTTCTAAGACGCTCCCTAACAGGCTGAACGCCAGGGCTCCAAAATGTAACAGGCTACATGTTGAGTCACAAGCCCAGAGACCTCAGCGACCCAGGCTTCCAGTAGAGACCACAGTTTAGTTATTTGTTCCAAACTACAGACGTAGATGGCACTGGAACCTTACAGCCCAGCTGCACGAGCTTACCAGCAAAGGAATACTATAGGTAATGTGAAAAAGCCGCACCGAGTCTCGGGGCAGGACGGAAATGGAGGCTGGGGTGGAGGGGGCTCGAAATACCTATAGAAACCAAGGAGGGGAAAGAATGAGCCTCAGGCACAGACGTGGCAACGAAGCCATTCGATTGCATAGACAGTGCATGTTTGAGAATCAGAGAAGGACGCAGCCAGGGATACCTGCTGAAGTCAGACCCCCGCGGGCACTGAGGAACGCCAGAGCCTGGACGCCGCGCTCACGGGCACAGAGCCGGTAAATCCCACAGCGTTCACAAGGCACGGGAGGAGATCCGCACAGGCAGGCAAGCCAACACCACCAGGGCGAGCACAAGGTCACAAACAAAGAGAGAGAAGTGCAGACACATTCCCAGACATGGGAAGCGAACTTACCTTCCCATGTGCATGCAGCTTCCCGAGGAAATGGAGCAAGGGGAAAAGTATCCTAGCTGCAGTGGAAACAGCGGCCAGGCAGGGACGGAGCGTGGCCGCTGGAGCACGGCCGACACCCAGGTCTGTTTCCCACCCACATCACACCAGCCATAAAGTTACAAGTTACGCGGTGCTGAGCCAGCAAGCAACGCCCTTCCAGGCCTCCCTGATGGCGTGCGTCAGGATCAAGTGTGAATTAAGTGGCTGTAGCTGTGCGAGTTGGCGGAGGGCGCTCGCCACGTCGGTCAAGCACGTTGGTGGAGCAGTCTCGAGGCCTCCCGCGTCAGCATCCCCAGCATCACCTGGCAACCTGTGACATGTAAATTCGCGGCCCTCCTGCAAAGCTGCCGCTCAGAAACTTTGGGGGTGGGTCCTGCAGCCTGTGGTTTACCATGCCGCCCCGGCCACTCTGGTGCACTCTCAAGTTTGGGAAGCCCAGCTGCGGTCCATGGATGGCAGATGTGGAGAGACACGCCAGCTGTGGTCAAGGAAGGCGCCAATGCAAGTTGCCTTAATCACGAAGACTGAAGCGAACAGAGACTGAAGCTTGTTCACAGGGAGAGTGTGTGAAAGAATAATTAATAAAACTATGCTCCAGGGTCAAAAATGTTGGGTAAAGATATTCCGTGGCAGAGTGTCACCGATGGGAAGAATCACCCAACCCCGTGTTTGATGCTCCTATTGCGATTCTGATCATGAGAGAAACCGTGAGTGTCAAGGGGGGGTCACATCATACCATGTGTTTGAAAATTTTCCCGTGCTGTATCTTCAAGAGACTCGCCCAAAAGTCCTGTTTTTGGTGCCGATGCTGAGGAAGATGTCTTCTGAAGAGGGGGAACCCCAAACTTGAGAAAAGCCACCATGGCGGTCTACTGTGATCTCTTGGACAAAAATATTCAGAAAGACATTTGTTTTACATATGAACACAGATTAGGACTGAAAAGCAAAAAAACATGGGAAGGTTTCTGATTGTACTGATTGATTCAGCAAACACGTGTGGGGCAAAGCCCCAATCAAGCATAACCGCGTCTCCCAATTATTTGCGTCTGGTGATAGGGATGGGGTGGAGAGTAAATTAAGAGTTGACACAGCTGCCGTAGAGGTTCCTTCAAGGAGCTTGTGGGAGCATGGTTTCTCTAGAAAGCACCGAAGAACTTTTTCTCAGAAGGGAATAACGCGGAAGGGATGCTGGACAGTCCACTGTAATAACATCCTAGCAGAGGGAATGGTGTACACGTGAGGAGATGTGCAGGCAAGACGTGCCCCCTGGCAAATGCTGGATGTTCAGGAAGGCTGGGGGGCGGGGGGCACAGGAAATGAGGCCAGAGAACGAGTGGGACAGCTCATGGTAGGTTCTCCCTGCCTACGTGACTGGCCTCCCAACAAAACCCTCAACACAAGAGTTTGGGTGAGCCACCCTAGCTGCAGTCCACCGTAGTCTAGTTAACACATGGCTGCTGGAAGCATTGAGCATATCCATACAACTCTCCTGAAAGGGGGCAACGTGCACCTGATTTCTCCTGGCCTCCGAAGTCTGCTGATTTTAATCATTAACCTATTAATCTGGTTCTACTTAATTATTAATCTGATGCTAATCATTTAATTCAATCTGTATCCTTGCACTGTAATCAATCATAACCATGCCTATAACTGCTTTTCTGGTCCTTGAGTCCTTCTGGCAAATCATCAAACTTGAGGGCAGTCTCTAAAACGTAACAATCAGCTCGCCACTTTGGAGTTCACTAAAATTTCTAATGATCTCAAGTAAAGCCAAACACTGATTTCGAGAAAACATCAATGACTATCTTCTGGCATGCATTCAAATGATGGACGGATGGTACTGTGGGGTTCCCCGTGAATATTTCTCCTGTGATAGTGGGGACGGGATGGTTCGTGTTCATTGACTCGTTGGCAAACTCATGTTAATACGTATATTTACAACCTGGAAGGAATCCCCCTTCACAAAGTACAAAGTCCAGCATCGTACGTCATAGCATCCGTGTCATGCGTAAACTAAGTTATTTTCCATACTCATTTATCTTAATTACCAATTTATTGGATAGAGTGGGTGTGTCATTCGGCCTGGTGTGCTAGGACATAGAAGACATTCTATGTCTTGATCAAATCCGTTGGCTTGAGTATAATTTCTCCCTTTTAATTAATATAAAACACTCTTTGCCAGAAAGTCCAATAGGCAGGCATTCACAAAGCGTTTTATTTCTATAATGATAAGGGACTTAGCGTCTCCTTGCATAGCTTATGGTTCCAAAATGGAGAATCTCTAGGATGATGATGACAGGCATTATTCTTCTCTGTTCTGTCCCTCCTTTCTGGTAATACATTACTTTATGGAGTTTATCCTAATTTTTAGTGCTACATGAAAATTTTGGAAAATGTTTGATTTTTTACAATTTTGCTTGTCTGATAAATATCCTGTAATGAACATGACATTAACATCCTTTAAATAGTCTGTTTTCCTGAGCCCGTAATGGCCCTCACCTAGGAAAGTCTAAACTGACACTCATTTCCATGTTTCAAGGTGAAAAGAACTGTCTATTGACTTAAACCACGGCAAGCACATGATGTGTATAAACGAAATCCATAACATGTATAGACATGTGTTTTCTAAACTGTTTACAGGCAGAATTCATAAACACAAAGAGAGCTGAAGTCAATGAAGGTTTTATTTCAATAAATTTAGCCCAAGTCTTTTTCTCTTAGGATGTTGAAATACGATTGTCTGGCATTCTGTCAGCGAGATGTTATAATCGCTAACTAGAGACAGGACCAAATCTAAACATGATTAATAAAGGCTGTTAAGGAAATGGGAACAGCTTTACTTTTAAAAACACAATAATCATTGGAGAGAACGCTGCCTTCAGTTGTGAATTTGAACAGAAAGTATTTTGAACTATCGAGACCATGAATTAATTCAGGTATATTTAAATTTAACATAACACAAACAAGAATAATTCCTTATTCCTGTGTTTTATCCATTTCGTAAGAATCAGTGATGGACAGGAAATAGATGTTTCTGTTAAAAAAATGTTATATTCTCTTTTTTCTGATTTATTTCAAATTAAGCCAAGATAATTTATCAAAAAGCATTGTTAATGTGGAACATGGGTATGTTAGTCTGCTTGGACTGCCATAACAAAACAACACAGATTGAGTGTCTTAAACAACAGAAATTTATTTTTTTCGCCGTCCTGGAAGCTGGGCTGAGGCTGGTGCCTCCTGAGTCCTCTCTCCTTGGCGTGTAGACCCCGTGTTCTCCCTGTGTCCTCACGTGGACGTCCCTCTGTGTGTCTGTGTCCTCATGTCCTCTTCTTATAAGGACACTGGTCAGATTGATTGAGGGCCCACCCTTAGGACCCCGTTTTACCTTAATCACCTCTTTAAAAACCCCATCTCCAAATACAGTCATATTCTGAGGTCCTGAGGATATTAGGGCCTATACATGTGAATTTTGGGGAGGAGAGACACAGTTCAGTCCATAAAAATGGATAAATCCTACATGTTCTCATTTCAGAAGTTACTAACACTTTTCTCGCACATTGGGTATCGTGGGAAAAATATCCATGGTTTTCCATCGAAATTTAAAAATTGCCTGTGGAATGAATATATATATATATATTTTTATGTAAATAAATTTTATGTGTATAAATGTATCATATAAATATAAATATTTGTGTATATAAATTTGTATATATACTTATATATTTACATGTATATGTAAAGCTATAGGAGGGAGGATGGCGTCTTGACATGTTTTATTAAGATACTCTACAAAATTAGAGGGGCGCCTGGGTGGCGCAGTCGTTAAGCATCTTCCTTCGGCTCAGGGCGTGATCCCGGCGTTCTGGGATCGAGCCCCACATCAGGCTTCTCAGTTAGGAGCCTGCTTCTTCTTCTCCCACACCCCCTGCTTGTGTTCCCTCTCTCGCTGCTGTCTCTGTGAAATAAATAAATCTTTAAAAAAAAAAAAAGATACTCTACAAAATTAGAGAAAGGAAATTGGGTTTTGAGTAAGAATTGCATCAGAAGTGACATTACTTGAGAACCTTGAATAGGAAATGATATAAGCAGAATTGCTTCTAGATTAATTCTGTTGGAAACCATGTTACTATCTACGTATGTATCAACATGTTATTGGGTAAGTATGTTAGTATACCTATTGTCCTAGTATGGTGTTATCCAAGTACACAGTATATATAGTAGTCCATTAGTGTAACAATTACACTAGATAGAGACCCACGTAGAAACGCACAGAATATCCAGTGTAGCTAGAACGGGAGCCTGTTGATGGTGTAGAATGAGGAATTATTACATATCCTATAGATCGAAAGCTCCATCCTACATCTTATCATCAGTAGTGGTTCTCGACCGGGGTTATTTTCCACTCTGGAGAAAGTTGGGGAATTGGGGGAGTGGGTATTGCTGACACCTAGAGTGGCACCTAGTGGGTCGAGGCCAGGGATGCTTCTAGAAATCCCACAGGTACAGAACAGCACCCCTACCCCCACCCCGTCAAAAATACCAGTAGAGCCAAGTATGAGACCCACTGCAGGGAATTTCCAGTAACATGTGTAACATCACTCACTTTTTAACCAGGTGACACTTTCACTCATCTGGGGAAAAAAAATTGTTCTTTTTAAAAAAAAAATTTTTTTTCCTGTTTTTACAACTTCCCATGCCTTTGCCCATTCAAAGTTGACACGAGGAGGCCCCAAAAATCTTTATGACCAAAGACAGGAGGAGAGAGAGTTGTGCCCTGCCACCGTGCTATGGTGTCATTACCGAACCTGGTAATTAATTGGCTCCCTTTTCCGTGTCCGCATGCGCATCAGCCCCGCCCTCAGCTTCCTGGCCGGACAGCCCCTAATGAACATTCTGAAACGAACAATGACTCATTGTTGCACCCTTTCCGCCTTCCACAGAACCTCCGTTTTAAATAATGTAAATGTAAAGGAGTTTAAATGTGTCCTGTAAAAGCACGTGATAGGAAATCTCTGTTCCCTCCTGCCTCGTTATTACGATGGTCTGTAGTGAGGACTCCAATCTCATGAGTAATACGAACCGCAAACAGAACCTCATTTCAAGTAAAAACTAGGACACAGGCCCACTCGTAAAATAGTAGGATTTGGGGAAGGATTTTTTAATCTGCTCACGGGTTTTCAAAACTTAGGTCTGTGAGTGAGGCTACTGAATGAACTTAGACCAAAGCATATAAAAAGGAGCTCATCCTTTCGGCGAGCAATTTTGACATGTCGTTACTGTTTTTTACTGCTAGCATTTGATGACCAATTAAGCTGCTGACCACATATACATGACCAAATATATTTAGTATGTAGACTTTCACAAAAATCATAAAGCTTGGAAGTTGGTCAGTAACAGGAACACGAATAGGGTAATGGGTTATGGAATTTCCAAATTAGTTTATGTGGCAGGGTAGAAATAAGGCACAGCATTATTGTCAAGTGGATTTGGAGATGTAATTAAAATGCAGGATATGAGACATCTGGGTGGCTCAGTCGGTGAAGCGTCTGCCTTGGGCTCAGGTCACGATCCCAGGGTCCTGGGATCGAGTCCCATGTCGGGCTCCCTGCTCAGCGGGGAGTCTGCTTCTCCCTCTGCCTGCTGCTCCCCCTGCTTGTGCTCTCTATCTGACCAATAAATAAAATCTTAAAAAAAATAAATAAATGAAATGCAGGATAATGGGGGCGCCTGGGTGGCTCAGTCGATTGAGTGTCTGACTCTTGATTTCGGCTCAAGGTCATGATCTCAGGGTCGTGAGAACTGAGTGTAGAACTTCGTTGGGATTCTGTCTCTCCCTCTCTTTCTCCCCTCCCCCATGCGCTCTCTCAAAAAAATCATAAAATAAAATAAAATGGAGGATAATGGATAGGGAGAGGAAGGAAGAGTGGATGGGAAAATATGCATATTAATATGAACTTGCTTGTCTTGTCCCCTTGCCAAGGGGGCCAGTATGTGTTCCTGTGGTCTGTGCCTCCTATGTGCTTGCTCTGATACCGTGCACGGATGATACTGTCCCCAGTGTGTGGTGTTGGGTTAAGGGCATCCTGGGGCCCATGGGTCTAACTTCTGGCGTTTCTGCTCTTCAAGAGAAGAACTCCGGTTTCATTGATGAGCCGAATTTCTGGAGGAGGGTGGCTTAGGAGAGCGCCATTCCCAAGAAAGCTTGGTGCATCATTTATATCCCAGCAGATGTGAGTAACCTGAATTCCTGTCGTTGCCGTGGAAGATCCACTCTTTGGGTGACGCAGTGTTCGTTGCAGTTCTTATTTCTCTAATGCCGCACGTGATACATCTCCCAGAATGCAGTGGGACTGGGAACGGTCTGCAGTTTATTAACCCCCTTCTGTCATGTTATTAGTGACGGCATATCACAACACCCCGATATTTCCAAGAGCTCTGTTCAGAGGTTCTAACCATCTGAAAGTCCAAACATACATGCATGCCTGAGTCTTTCCAAAGATGTTCAGAAAGGCAAGCCACTGATTTCTGCCCGCGTTTCTGTTTGGAACCTAGTGGATACGGTGCCCAGCTGGTGAATGCCTCTATCCCCTAAAGGAAAACAAGGGGAAACATTTGTTGAAAAGGACACTGCTCTATCTTACGGTGCGAAAAAGTCACTCTCTAGGTCACGCATGTGTTATTATTACTACTAATAGTGGTACTATTATTACCCTATTTAGACGATAAGAATGCATCCTGGAGGAGAAAAAAAATTGCCTCCCATCGTCCATAGCTGAGCTGAGGAAGTGACGTCCCGAAGTCAGAGTGTGCTCTTTACGTGGTTTTCTCTGTGTCAGTGAACATCTTTACCAGAGTGTGTTCTCTGATCCACTGGTACCCAAAGCAGCCCGATTTTAGCAGAAAGTTATAGGTCATTTTGGTACACGCGGAATTCTAGAAGTTTCAAAGGGGAAGCTTGTCCTGTTCAGAAATCGTTACATTTCAGCATCCAGTTTTTGAATCTTTGGGCCTCCACACCATTTTGTACCAAAATATGGAGATAAGAATGGACGTAGGCGTAGGGATACGCTTGTAGACTTCTATCTCTGCTGCAAAATGGTTTGGAGGCCACGTTACATAGTCGGTCCTTCTTCTTTGTAGATTCCAGGTTTTGGGCATTTGCTTGCTTGCTCGCATTTCCTTGTAACCCCAAGGCAATACTGCAGTTTCTCCATCCTTCTTGGGCAGAGCGGTAAAACATTGTAGCCCTCTGACCTTGAGCAATGTCTTCTTGTTCAGCTCTCCTGCTGTCAACAGGTGTCTTTTTCAAGGTCTCTATGGTACCACGTATTTCCTGCTGCCCTGCTTTTTGGGGGTGGTGGGGAGTGGATGTCACTGTGCAAAACTGCCCCCCAGGCATAGTGCGAAAGTGCTGTGTCGTGATCCGGGGTGCAGGGAGGCTGGGACGTGCTGTACGCAGAACATACGTGGATTAGATAAGCTTCCTCCCCGCTCGAGTTACACTGCTGTTGCCTCTCACTTCAGTGTTGCTGCATCCCCAATATCTATTCGGTAACGTGTCTCTGTTTATTTTTAAAAATATTTTATTTATTTATTTGAGAGACATTGAGAGACAGAGACAGAGAGAACGATCTGGGAAGGAGGCACAGGGAGATGGAGTGGACTTCTCCCATTGAGCAGGGAACCTGATGCGGGACTCGATCCCAGGACCCTGGGATCATTACCTGAGCCGAAGGCAGACGCTTAACTGACTGAGCCACCCAGGCGCCCCTCTATCTGGGTTTTAAAATCATAAATCACTATGGGGGCACCTGGGTGGCTCAGTTGTTAAACGTCTGACTCTTCATTTCGGCTCAGGTCACGATCTTGGGGTCCTGAGATTGAGCCCCGTGTTCTCTCTCTCTGTCAGATAAATAAATAATCGTTAAAACATCTTAGGTCACTATAAAAAATGTTGGCAAAACTCTAGATACCTGGTGTGAAATAATACAAAATACATGTATTGGTCTCTGACCCCGGTTCCTAACACAGAGCTCCGAAATCCCTTGGACGTTTCTAGGTCATAGGAGTGTTTTGTTGTTGTTGTTGTTCTAATGAGGTCGCCACAAAGACCAAGCCATGTTTAGAAGCTTGGAACTTTCAGCCCCCTACGTCCCCTGCCATCCTCCAGGGAGGGGAGAGGGGCTGGAAAGGGAGTTAATAATTGATCATGCCTGGGAGAGCAGGTCTCCATACAAAGCCCACTGATTTGGGGTTCGGAGTTTCCTGGTGGGTGAACACCTCCATATACCAGGAAGCCAGTTCACCCCAACTCCACGGGGAGCTCCTGTGTTTGCAATCTTTCCAGACTCATGCCTCCATCTGGCTGTTCATCTGTGTCCTTGATCACGTCTTTGGTTACACAGTAAACCAGTACATGCAAGTTTCTCTGAGATCTATGAGCTATTCCAGCGAAAGGTCAAACCCTAGGGAGGGCGTGGTGGGAAGCTTGGGTTACAGCCAGCCGTCCACAAGGACACATGGAAATCTGGGACTTGGGGTTGGTGTCTGAGCTGGGGACGGTCCTGTGGGACTGAGCCCTTCATGTTTGAGCTAGGGCTCTCCTCCATTTGGGTTTAAAATAAAATGTTTATGACCAGTGTGGAAGATGGTTTTTGCATGAAAAAGGCCACATGCCCAAAGCTTTATAACTAAGCAGCTTAGTTTTTGTTTGTTTGTTTTGGGTGGGGGGGGACGTGGATATGGCATTCCTTTTTCTGGCCCTCTGACAAATACACGAATTGAATGCATCCCTTTGTAAAGCTGTATTAGAAATACTTTATAACCACATCGCGCAGGGCTCCTTCCTGAACTGAATCAATGAAATGGGGCTTTACTGTGAGAATGCTTGGTGTCTTTGACTAAGAGTGTGTGTCATGCACGCAGACCAACTGAAATGTGTGCACAAGTGTATTCACTTGACAATGAATTGGGGTTGCAGAACATCTCTATTCAGCTGATAGCACAAGGAACCGAAGCTCTGTGACTCCCGTGCACTTGCCTTCTGGGGGGAACAACTGGCATGTGAACCATCTTGTTCATTTCCCCCTCGTCCACACAGAGCATCCTCCAGATAGCTGTGTAAGCACAGTTGAGGTCGCTTTCCCGTGCACGCCTTCAGTGTCTCCGTTTTACTCACCAGGACGTGTGAATAGCCTCGAGTCGTCAAGACGGAGTTTGGTCACCGGCGTCCGATACTGGGATCGCGAGCAAACACGCAGCCCCAACCAAACCCTGTCTTGCAAGGGAAGCCTTTAGCCTGTGCAATGACGGACGGTGAAGAGAGCAGCCCTTCTGCCCTGGAGCGATTTCTCCAGGCCCGGTTCTCACAAGGGCAGGAGACAATCCCTTTTTCCTCTTGGAAGAAAAGCCCTCTGAGCCCCCATCACGCGGCCCCCTGCAAGCCAGTCCTCAGAGCATCTTCCCTGCTCCTTCCTGGCTGGGCACGCACGCGGGGACGATGACTGTCCCGTACTCAGCGCTGTCTGTCACCTGCTCCGAGGGAAGATCCGCTTTCCTGAGCGCAAGAAAGCAGACGCACGTTGGTCAGCACTCCCCGCCCCGAGCCTTACAGAACTCCCGCGTGCTCACAGCGCTGATGTGTTTGCGGCGCTATGAATAAGACTCTGTTTTCCCAAAGTAACCCACAATTCGTAGGTGACCCCTAAAAATGTAAAAATAATAAAAATAAAAAAATAAAGCAATGTGGAAGGAAAGTGATGAGGTCTGGGTACTGGGAAGGTGCGTAAGATTGTGAAATCACCCTCTTCACGCTGCTGGCGTTGAACTCAGCGCTGGGATGCAATTACCATCACGGACAAGGAGCGGCCTGTTCCCGAAATGTGCTGGTGTGCTTCACAGAGACGTTTCGATCAGGTTTTATGGCCCCACAGGTGACCTTTTCATATTTGCGCCCACTTTCACCAGCAGAGTCCACTCAGCTCACGCTGCCCCCGTCCCCAGCTACTTCTGGACCCTAGGTTCTGTCGCTACGTGACGTGGGTGTTAGGACATCTTGGATTTTTTTTTCCCCCAGTGATTGATTCTATTTCATAGCTTTCCCACCCAGAATGCTCAAACAGATTTCATCCTGATGAGAATGCATGCTTTCCTAAAATAATAGTAATAATAAATGTGTTAAAATTAGCTATCGTATTTGGAAATGTTAGTATTATTCCGTTAGCAGTGGGGTTGAACCACACAACACAGTTTTAGACAAAATAGCTCACAGGCATTTCTACACGCCCTGTGGGTAGGCAATCGAACTTGTTCCTGAGCCGTGCAGAATTCCTTCTTTACCTGTCATCCTGCTTCTTGATTAAATGGGAGTGATTTTCCATTGCCATGTCTTAGTTCATCTGTGGATCCAGTTCCAAGCAGCAGTTGTCTCTAATCGTGTGACCGCATCACAGACCCGCACTGTGGGTCCCTTGGGTGACAGCTGACCGTCCACACCTCGGGACATTCAACCACATTGCCCTCTGTGATACATAGAGCGTTCTCGTGCCGTCCTGCCTTCTGGCTTGGTTATGCCCGGGGTCGTAGAATGTTTCGCTTTGGGACCCCTTTTAGTTTTTCCACACGTCTTTATGCATCAAACGTTTATCAGAGGGGCGTTTCTGAAACATACATTTTCCATGCCTGAAAGTGATCAGTAGCATTCCCATTTTACCTGTTTATATATTGAGTAGAAAACTCCCTGTCACCAAAGGGGTGAGCAACTTTCATTCATTTGCTAGAAGTATAATGTTCGTGAACAGAAAAAAGTATACATTTTTGCATATATATATATACATGTATACACATATATGTATATTTACATTTATATTCACAAACATATGTATCTGCACACACAAAGCTATTTTTGTANGTATACATTTTTGCATATATATATATATACACATATATGTATATTTACATTTATATTCACAAACATATGTATCTGCACACACAAAGCTATTTTTGTAAAAACATTTTAGTATAGCTCTTTTTCAATACATGTAGAGACAAAGAGAAGGAGAATTCTGATATTTTAAGAGATGGTATTATGTGGCATCAGACACTAATTATCATTTTAAATGACACTTATCTCTAAAAACATTAAGAATGAAGAAGTCGCTTTTGCCCAAAAAGACATTTTTAAGTGGAAGTGCTATATTTAAGAATCAGCTCGAGTCAGTCGAGAGAGGAAAGAAAAAGAATAACTTAGCAAATTAATTGAGCTGAGTAACAGTCGCTGTTCTGTTGTGAAGGAACAGGATTTATTTCCTAAAACAGGGCTCTCTGCTTTTCCCGGAATTCTCTTTCCGTAACACCGTTGGCCCTGAGTCAGTCATCAAGTCCCTGCAATACGTCAGGCAATTACCAAAGTGAGCCTCAAGTTGAACAAATACATTCTTTTGCTTGCCAGGGAAGGACGAGCGTCAGTGATGTGGACGATGCATTGGTTTATACTGATTTCCAGTTTTTAAGGCAGATCACGCATTTCATCATGATCTGAGTCACAGCTCACAGGCAGAGGAAGACCACTGTCAGATCATTCGGGTGCAGACTGTGTCAATAAACGTTCAGAAGCTGATGAAAAGTAATTAAGAATAAATGCGTTTTCAAAAATTCGGAATATTTACTCACATTAGCTATAGTGCGCATATCCAGTAGACCGATGTGGCTGCATTTTGAAGAAGGTACCTGTGCGGTATTTCCACTCCTGCATCAGGTTAGACAGTGTGTAGGAAGTAACGCTGTCACCACTGGCCTTCCATATGGCAACGGTGTAGAATGTCATATGTTACAATAAATGCCGGAACGTTAGTAACATAAACGTGATGGGCGACGTTAAGACGTGTGGAAGAATGTATGAATAAGAGACACAGGACGTAGGAAAAGAAAGGCGTTCTTTAACAAGATAAAACACTTATGAACCATAAAGGAAAACGGTGATTTAAAAATAGAGTAACAGTGTCAATTAGGGAATCTATGCAGGATAGCACGTGATTGCCATTTCAGTTTTGCTCTGTTGTTAACATACGGAGCAGTAATGAGGTAAAATACTCCATATACATTGTTACCATTCAGAGAGCAGACATTGGAATATACCACTGATACCAATTCTACTTCCGCAAAAAGATTTTGGTTACATGTTACCTTCTTAATTAAATTATGCTGCCTGTCCAGCATTTCCGCAATAGATATGTAAGACTTTTCGGTCAGAAAAAAAGTGCAATATTTCACGTAGAATATAAAAATGTGACTTGCAGATGTTTAAAACTTTGAAAATTAAGTTAAAAAGGTGACATATGTTAAGTCAGTGTTTAAGTGTTCTCTGAAAGGTTTGTTTCTCTATACAGAATTAATGGTTGAAGTGAATAACTGTTATTATTTTGTTAAATATTTTTCATTTTGTTTTAAATTTTATTTATTTGTTTTAGAGAGAAAGCAAGCATGGAAAGGGCAAAGGAAAAGAGAGGGAGAGAGAGAGAATCTCACACGGGGCTCAATCTCACAACCCTGAGATCATGACCTGAGCTGAAATCAAGAGTCAGACTGGCTCTTAACTGACTGAGCCAGCCAGGTGCCCTGAAGTAAATAATTATAGTTAGGGTAATCGTGTGTTTATTGGGTATTTAAAATTCCCTAGCTGTGGGCGCCTGGATGGCTCAGTCGGTTAAGCGTCTGCCTTTGGCTCAGGTCATGAGCCCGGGGTCCTGGAATCAAGTCCTGCATCAGACTCCCTGCTTATCGGGGAGCATGCTTCTCCCTGTCCCTCTGCCCCACCTTCCTGCTCTTTCTCTCTCAAATAAATAAATAAAATTCTAAAAAAAAAAAAAAAATCCCTAGTTGCGTAGGGGTGTGGGCTAGAGCTTCCAGAGCTGGGAACATAGAAACAGATGGTATTATTGGGGAGGGGTCCTGTGGGGCAGGCAGGGCGGATGGTCTCTATGTGGCCTGTGTCTACTGACTGCTTCATTCCTGTCTCCATGGGCTTACGGTTGGCTCTGAGAGCCTGTCCCCCTTCCCTTCACATACAGCCCAATTTATCTGCTGGTACTTGCTCAGTGCCCTTCACGACACGGAAGCCCTTCTCTATTGCCTGGAGCAAGATTCACATTGTGTGCAGGACATGGGTCTCCAAACTTGGTAATCAGTCTTTGCATAGGACATTCGAACTCCCAAGGGTGCATTGTTGGGAAATCAACAGCTTTTTCTATCCTGTTAGTCCAGTAGCTTGAGCGTCTTGGTGCTGGTTCTCGACTGTCCCCTCAATGTCCTTCTTGCCCTGTATTCTACCCTCGTCACACACACAACGGTAGGGACTGCCTTCTCCAGATAAAGTTCCAGGTGAGAGGTGTTGATGTTGCGGAAGAAGGTGCTCCCAGGAGTTTCCGAGGACATATGCAAACTCTGCCTTTACTTCTGAGTGAGATTCTCTCTTCCCTTGTGAGTGATGTGAGCTTCTGTTTCTGCCGGAAAACCTTTCTTCCTTGCGGTACCCAGAGCATCTTCTGTTTACTTGGCGAAGACCTAACGGGGGCCACCCTGAACAGATGGGGATGGGGATTTATGTAGTGCCAGGCTGTGTGGAAGGGTGGACGTTCAACAACAGACCTAAGGGAACAAACAGGACATTGTACTTCACTGAAACGGATATTCCTCTTGGATGGAAGGAGCTCTCCAACTGTAGTATGTATTCAGTTTCTTAAGGTTGTTTATTTTAGGATAATCACATACTTTGAATGCACATTCTCACAGTGAATGCACTTTGTTGCATTTTAGTATGTAAGCCAAGGCCACGTCAGTATTGATAAAACCCATCCCCTACAGCATGTGAATGCATCCTTACCTTACTATTTTAAGGAATGTTGCAAATGGAAGATGCTTTGGGGATCATTTTATTCACCACCCTTATTTTATAGCTGGAGGAAAATAATGTTGATACATAAAGAGTAATGAGTTTTAGTTGGGTTATGACGGAAATGCTTGCGTATGAACAGACGGGCCAGTGGTTTTATATCCTAATTGTGTGAGATAAGATTGATATATGTAATTATAATAATGGGATTGTGCAACCACTGAGAAAGATTTGAGAGATATTATAAAAGCAAACGTAACTTGAAACAGCTTTAAAAAAATAATGTTTAAAACTCCCGAGTTTTCCTTTTAAAACTTACTTTTTATAGAATGTTTTTGTAGCATATGTACTTTAATAAGTGACAAAACCATATTTAATCAATTTTATTTGCAATGTTCTGATTTAAATGTTTGCAAAACTATTTGCTGATTGATTATTTGATACTTTTCTACTTTAAGAAATAAAGTTTTAAAATAAATTATGTTTTTGAGATTATTACTTAGCTTTTTTCATAAATGTACATAGCGGTCCACTATCGTATTCAGTGTGGGCTGGCTTTCACTTATCTAAAACTAGTATCATTTTCCATGCATTGGAATGTCTAAATTAATCCAATATGAACAAATCATTTTATAAGAACAGTGTCTCTACATCTAATGTTTTAGTTGGGTCAACAACAAAAGTGCTCAGTGTATCCTTAATACTCATAGAAGTTGCTAAACAAACTAAGGACACTTACTCTTTAATCAGTAAAGCAACTTCCCGTAGGATTTTGTTCAGGGCAACTAAAATGACGGCCGTGACATCCTGACTCCGAAAGGACCAGAGAGCAAAATGACCAGATTCGTGCTGTTGCTCTTGTGATTGCTGAAGCAACGTAGGCTGTTAGTCATGTTCTAGAAAAACGAGAGTTGGTAGTTGTAAAAAATAAAACATGCAATCAGCTGCGATGTATTAGCATTCCTACTGTGTGTCCATGGACACTGAAGACCGTTTGGGGAATGGGCAATTCCTTATCAAATTTCTGTGAATTTGCCTACCCTGGTGAATGGATTGGGTCAGATGGGAGCAGTACATTGAGATCGAAAAGCCCAGAGACTTCCTTCAGCACATCCCTTATGACCTGCATCTTGTCTTGGCTGTTTCATGGTTTTCTCCACCGATAGCGAAAGCTGGTGCCCGAGTACCCATGCACACACACACACACACAGACACACACACACACACACACTCAAGCAAGAAAACCAAACATTCTGTTCTCTCCATGCCCTCTGCTTTACCAGAGGTCTCCTTGGCTTTGAACAGCAGTTAGCAGTGGGGTCTGAAGAGCTAATGGACAAAAGAGAAGGTTGGAAGACCTACTCTCCATTGACCCTTGAATTTGAAAAAGAAGGGTTGAGGGCAAAGAAAATCTCGAATGTCCCCCCCATGGGTTTTGGAAGCATCGGGCATCTTCTGTCATCCCATCTAGCCCGTCCTGCATCCATGGAGAGAACATGGTGTGTCGGCGTCTTCTTTCTTGTTTATTTTAAGTACTCTTAGTGCTTGCGAACCCCTCCCCTTGCAGAGGGAACCAGCAGGGTATTCCTATTTAATACTAGTTTTACTGTTACCAAATTAGAAAAATTCTCGTTAGGAAGAATTAACACATGTATTTTCTGTCTCTGAAAATCATGCACCTTCTTCCACAGTTTACAAAACCTTTCTGTGAAAGATCTCTGCGCGAATTGGTGGACATACTAGTATCCATCGTATATATTTTCGGGGTCTACCTCTGATGGTACAATGAACAGAAGGAACAGTGTTATTCTTTTTTTAACCTAGGAAGTAATCAGTCAATCAAGTAGACAGCTTTCTTTGGGAAAAACTACTCCAAACAGCAATTATTGTTCCTAAGGGAGAAAACAGTACCATCATATTTCTGTTGTTCTATGATGTGTTTAATAGTTCGTGTTAATCTCTGTTTTGTAAAGCACAAAATACGGTTAGCATAAACAGCTGCAGTCTTACTAGGTTTATTGGCCTGCACAGTTGGACGATATTAAAGCAAAAACTAGTAAAGTGTTTCAGACAATTTCTATGCGTGAATGTATTTTACTTGCCTTGTCTTCCACTGCATCAAATCCTTTCAGAAAGAATAAATTTACCTGGAAGTTTCTTTCTTTTTTTTTATAGTGATGAGGAAACACTTTTTTTAGTCTGGTAGTCTTCAAACTAGAAAATTCTTTCAGGCAACTTGTGATAAATTTTGATCTAAAAACGTCTTGCTAGTGTTCCTCATCTCCTATTGTATAAAAAAAAATAGTACAACTTGTAATTTTACATTACTGCAAAACCTTTACTAGTTTGAAAGATAATCAGGGTGGAAAGTCTGTCATATCTTTTATCTAGAAGTAAACCTTTTCCTAGATTAATCATGCATTTGGGCTGTATCCAAGCAGAGTTCTCCTATTTGATAAATAATTCATTAGTGATCTACCTACTTCCCTATTCTGAATCTGATATTCATTCATTATTTACAGCATTAAGATGTAAAATAACTCTAATGGGGCTTCAGAACACAGACCTGATGTCAGGAGATCTATATATTATGATGCAGATTAGTGAATTTTGTTTGTCCTACAACTCTGGAAATACCCCCAGCATGTCTGATCAGCTGCCTTTCCTCGTCCCCTCTTGCAGGGGTCAACATAGACCCAGGAATATGCCCCATCTTCAGAAACAAATGTGCAGCTCTTCCTATTACGAAAATAGCGTTTTAGCCAATAACTATATCATGTCACCGTGTGTTGCCACCATGCCTCACGCAGACGTTTTCTTCAGTGCGTCTCATGGGCAGCGTGAGGGGTATGCAAACCTGGGAACTTGCTGTCTGCTGAGCTGTCTGCTGACCCAACTCAAAGCTGCCTTTATGTTGCAATGGAAAAATGAGTAGCTGAGGGTTGGTATATTGGCATTGCCNTCAAAGCTGCCTTTATGTTGCAATGGAAAAATGAGTAGCTGAGGGTTGGTATATTGGCATTGCCTTTGGTGTCGAAAAGTAACTCCATGCTTTTGATAAAACATATTGCTTCATTTGTAGTATCCCATTTAGACTGTCTTAACTAAGGGGAGAGGAATTCCCTGGATACTCTCGTGCTACTTTGTTATTCTGGATGGACATATAGAGTATTGTATCATCTAAGGTTAATTCACCGAACAATGAGGGTGGGGGTGCCTGGGTGGCTCAGTAGGTGAAGCGTCTGCTTTTAGCTCAGGTCACGATCTCAGGATTGTGCGATTGAGTCCCGAGTTGGGCTCCGCACTCAGCGGGGAGCCTGCTTCTCCCTCTCCCCCTGCTCGGGCTGTGTCTCCCAAATAAATAAATAAAATCTTTAAAACAACAACAACAACAACAATGAGAATTCTCCCATGCAGAAAAGTGGCAGATTCTCCAGTTACGTTGGCGTATCACCTATGTGCCCTTCCTCCCCAAACCCACAACTCCAGTCTAATGAGAAAAATATCAGGCAAAATCCAGCTCAGGGACATTCTACAAAATATCTAATCACTATTCCTGAAGCAATCGCCTCAAAGAGCCTCTGACCCCACCTCCACATCTCAGATCCCCCTCCCAAAGAGGCCAGGCAGTATCAGCCCCCTGGGTTTGTTTCCCTGCCCTCACAGGTAAACTCAGTGTGAATATCCCTTTTCCCTGTTCAATGGTCTCTTTGCTGCTACTGAAATAAGCTATTTGCAACTCTCTGATATTAGGCAATATTTTATTCATCACAGTTTTATTAAATACATCAAAATAGGGTGATTAGTAGGAAGAGATCATAAATTCCCAAGATGCTCAAATGCACTGTCTTAAATATCCTAGGAGCAGAGAAGGGACCTTTAAAAACCAAGGCATGCATTTGCATAAAAAAAACCCCAAAAAACAAAACAAAAACCCTGGGTATTTATAGCTGTTCTCAGCTACAACCAGAATCCTGCAAGGCAAGAAAATAAAAGAGATTGAATCCCAGAGATCTGCCCTTTCGAACTGAACGTATTCCAGGATTCTTGATCATCCCCAGCCCAGACTGTGGAAACCGTTCTCCCCCTTTACGTTGAAAGGAGGACATCATTCAGCCCTGTCCTCCTACAGATGAGTGTTAAAAGCATGTTGCTAGTTACTGGACACACCTGGGTCTGGGGTTTTACTGTAATCATGCCGCACAGAAGAAAGAGACGTGCTGAAGTTTTTCTGTTCATGCTTAGCCACCTCACAGGAGCAGGGCTGGAGCCTAGCAAGACTGAGCGTCAAGGCAATCAGCTTGCTTTCTTGGATAGTGCATTCTGTCTAACAGCCCTCAATCAGGAGTTATGGCAGGTGCAATCTTTTGTCTGTACGTCTTCTTGAAACCTGCCAGTCACCCCATGTGGTCCAACCAGGGGTCTCCTGGAGTCCCCGAAAGCATTCTGATTCACAAAACCCACCTGGGCTGTATTTTAAAATATAACTTATTGGTAGAACATTTTAGGTGAGGATACAGCCACCATTGGAAAGGTCACTTAGTCATGGTTCACAAGAGGAGGGGACACGCCGCACCAGGCCACGCATAGAAGCACCAGGGTGGTCAGGAGGCAGAAGGAGTCTCCGTGGGCTGGAGCCTTAACTGTGGTTTCCGTGGGGAGGAATGGGTGAGGCCGGCTTAGGATGGGCTGGTTGGAATCATTCCTGTGGGCTTTAGGATACAGAGGCTGTCCTGAATGGTTCAGTATTGGGCTCTGGGGAGATCATGGCAGGTGGCAAGAGTAAGAAGCCAACAAAGACGGTGGCTGGGGTGTAGGCTCTGCATTGGTTGGCTGGCATTTGAATAGTGCAGTCTGGACTGACTTGTGTGCTCTCTCTGCACACTGGCTAACCCTGGAAGAGGCAGTCTGCAAGGTCAGTGGTGCCCCCAAAGGTGAAAGCATCAGAAAAGTCGTTGCAGACCATACACACATCACACACGTCATCAGTAGCTCACGGAGACAAGCACAAGACAGGAACCATGGCTCACCCACGGATGCCATCATGGCAACTCCTCCTGGCTTGGAAGGGACCGCCTACCCCACAGAAACCTATATTCCCTGTAGCCATCCCAGAGGCAAGGACCGCTGCGTCCCTGCAGGGACCCCACTCAGTGCTGGACTCACACACTCGGGGGAGCTCCAGACCCATGCCTCCCTCCAGGCTGCTTCCCATTCTTCAGAGCCAGAGGCTCTGTTCCAATCAGGTGTCTGTTACATCAGCAAAGCAGCCTGTAAGCATAGCGGTCACTCAAGTTTCCAGGACAGTGAGTTCACATGGAAGGATCGAATTCTTCATCACACGGCAAGACTGTTTTCTGGCCTTTCCACTATCCTGCAAGATTGCTAAAAACCCATCATTGATGACCAAGCCCCAGCAGGGTACAGAGAAAGCTCAGTCGTGTCCTGTGATCTCAAGTCACTCTTTTTTTGGTTTGGGGTTTTTTTTTTAAGATTTTTTTTATTTATTTGACAGAGAGGGTGAGAGAGCACAAGCAAGGGGAGCAGGAGAGGGAGAAGCAGACTCCCCGCTGAGCAGGGAGTCTGATATGGGGCTCGATCCCAGGACCCTGAGATCATGACCTGAGCCGAAGNTGAAGGCAGAGGCTTACGGACTGAGCCACCCAGACGACCCCATAAGTCAGTCTTTTGTAGGTAGTGTTGCTGGTGTTTCTTTAGTGTGGCAGTCTTGACTTTTATCTGGCCAGCTCATTAGGATGACAGTAAGACCAGCAAAGCTTACGTGGAGCTTACTGCTTGCCGGAAGAACGCATTTGCTCCTAACACACACACAGTCCTCCAAGAGGGCAAACAGTACTTTCTGCATGTGATCATACATATATATATACACGCCATGAAAATACCAAAGCACAGAATCAAGTGCATTTCACGCTCAGTTTGCTGATGTACACATCGAATAAACAAACTGTTTAAATATGAGCTTTTGCAAAACTCTGGTATTAACGAACATGGAATTCCAGATCCAAGACATTTTCAAAATGAAAATGCCATTTTAATTCCATCAAGTGAAAATATTTACCACATTTTAATGAAGACAAATAGCTCGGTAATGCCGTAGATGCGGAAAGTTTGTCCTCCAAATACATTAATCAGTTTTAGGTCAATGTATTTCTTCAGTACAGCTAATTATTTACTGGGCATCTATACAGACGTAAAATTTAAGAATACTAAATTCTTTCATCAACACTGCAGTAGAGTTCTTTTTTATTTTATTTTTATTTATTTTTATTCAGTTTTATTTTTCGAGAGAGAGAGAGAGCCCTCAAACACCTGCATGTGAGTGGGGCAGCAGGGAAGGGCAGAGAGTGGGGCAGCGGGGAAGGGCAGAGGGAGAATGCTACGAGGGCTCCCCGCTGAGCACAGAGCCCAATGCAGGACTCGATCTCACAACCCATGAGACCCTAACCTGAGCCAAAATCAAGAGTCATGCTCTTAACCTACTGAGCCACCCAGTTGTCCCTAGACTTAGTTTCTTAAACTGCACAGTTAAGGCATAAGGTTAGGATTTGAAAATACACAATGGACTGAAGTCATCGTAAATGGTTTTATTGTTAGGTGTAATTCACCTTCATAAAACTGTGGATCCTCAGTACAATGGCTGAATGGTGTAGCAGAAACAAATATGTAAATACCAGGCACAGGTGAGAAATCTGCATGCCGTGGTGTTGTATCCATGTAACAGGGTAACAGGGTCACATCTGTAAAGGACCACCACCCGTGTCTCACCCGCTGGATCCTGCTGCCATCCGCAGCCGTCTTTGGGACGGCTATGGCTCAGGATACTCTTTAACAAAGCGTGTGTGACCAGAATTGCCAAGTGCTCCTTTCTGGGTGAGATTACCTATTTACGGTGCCACATAACTCTAGCTGACCCTTGAACACTACGGGGACACTTAGACACGGGTTCTTTTGGATGAACGCAGTACAGTCCTACAAACGTCGTTTCTCTTCCTTACGATTTCCTTCATTACATTGTCTCCAGCTTCCTTGACTGTACGAACACAGTATCTTACTCTAAGTAAGATAGATACTCACAGTATCTAGCTCTAAGATACAAAGTATGTGCTCGCTGGCCGTGTATGTTGTTGGTAAGGTTCCACTTACTGTGGTCTCTTCCTCCTTAGGTTTTTTGGGGGAGTCGGAGGTTATGTGCAGACTTTACACTGTCTGGGGGTCGGCACCCGTGTTATTCCAGCCTCCAGGGTCCATCAGTTGCCTCACAAAGAGATGGGGAATGTGGACATCACAACCATGGGTTATCATGTAGAATGCGAGTCCTGAGAATAAATATGGTGCACAGGGGAGGAGAAGTGTTCTATTCTGCTCTTCACGTTCTGTTTTCTTAGGCTTTTTCTCCTCTTTGGGTGATGTTTCTTTCTATTTGTTTTCTTCTCTCTTTTTTTATTTATTTATTTATTGGAGAGAGAGAGAGAGAGAGAAAGAGAGAGCACAACACTGGGAGCAGCAGGCAGCGGGAGAGGCAGAATCAGGCTGAGCAGGGAGCCCGACCCGGGGCTGGATCCAGGACCCTGAGATAATGACCTGAGCTGAAGTCACATGCTCAACCCACTGAGCCATCCAGGCGCCCCTATTTGTTTTCTTCTAAAAACAAATCAAAACCTTATTTATTTTTCCTTCAGCGTTCTTCATCATCCCTCCCTTCCTCTGTCCCTGTCTGTTCAGATTTTTCTCATTTAAAATCAATTTACGGAATGGACTAACATTTGTATCTCCGTGCAAATAAACAGTTTGAGGGTAAACATAGTTTTATATAATAAGCAAAGTGCAGTGTGTCAAAATGAAGCAATGCATCGCCAAAAGCAACAGAGTAAATAAATGTGAAATGCGTGGATTGAGTTTATACATCATGTGAATTAACTCTCATGCCATTTAATTAAATACGAATAATTACTATACTTGTAGCTTTAAAAAGTAAATGACGCGGGTGTCTATCCTTTTCAGGGGCCTGACCATATCATAATGAAGACAGGCATTCTAATCCTTCTTTCCCCTTTTACTCTTCATTTGTTTTCCCAACTTTATTCCCGCCGAGAACAAAGACACATGGTTACACTCCAGCCAGCCTGATGAAATCTGTATTAAGGGACAAGAATGGGGTCCCCAGGGGAAAGCAGGGTGACGTTATCTGTCCACAGAGTCCTGGTTTCCCATTTCTCATAATTGCCCCTAAGAGGACTCGACCTTTCCTACACCCCCGGAAGCAGCCCAGGCCCAGGATCCGGCTCATCAACCCCGTCCTCAGTGATGGGGGAAGCATGTTCTTGAAGGGGTATTGGGAAACACGTCTTTCCAGGGTGCAGGATATCGGGAAACATTTCATTCCAGGGCCCATGAAACTTCACGTGTGTGCCAACTCACCAAATGGAACACTCACCATGTCAACCCAAAGTCAAATGGACCAAAACAAGTGGTGTCCCCGAGACCCAGACGTAAAGAGATCCAAGACCTACAGAGATCCAACAGGTGAACAGACCAGTGGCATTGCAGGTGAACATTGCTCCCTGAAGACCCCAGCTGACTTTCGGGGTCCTTCGTTGCACCTGTCATGTGCAGCCGGGATTTGACGGAAGGCCTCCATCAGCTTAGCTCCACATGAGAGGGAAGGACATGTGCCCCACACTTTGGACGTGCTCACCAAATACACGATGAAGTGACTTCCATGAATGGTGGCTGTTTTTCCGGATTCCATCACTAAACTTATCCACGCTTAGACTATGCATTTTAGGTTTTGGTACATAGGCAGATCTTATCAGGTTGATTAAGACAAAAAGTAAACAAAAGCAAATGATAGGGAAAAACAAAAAACCAAAAAATAAAAATAGGGGCGCCTGGGTGGCTCAGTCGTTAAGCGTCTGCCTTTGGCTCAGGGCGTGATCCTGGAGTCCTGGAATCGAGCCCCACATCAGGCTCATCCACTGGGAGCCTGCTTCTTCCTCTCCTGCTCCCCCTGCCTGTGTTCCCTCTCTCACTGGCTGTCTCTCTCTCTGTCAAATAAATAAATAAAATCTTAAAAAAAAATAAATAGAAATAAAAAAAGAGAGTTTGTCATAACAGTTCTAGGCCCAATGTTTTCTAACGGTCACCCAAGTATTGAGACACTAAAATCTTGTGCTGTGGATGTGTACTTGTATGGAAAGAATGGAATATTCATAGATTAAAAGAACGGACATTCCCCTAAATCATAGCATACCCAGTAATTTTTTACTGGACCAGTTTATAGACGTTTCCTAGACTATGAATGTTATCCATCCATTGTGTTGTATGTCAGTCCAGGACATTTTATTCTAAGGGAGGTGTCTGCAAACGGTGAACCATTTTTTTGTAAATAAAGTTTCACTGCTGATTCTTTACATATTATTTGTGGCTGTTTCTAAGCTATCATGGCACAGTTTGGTTGCTGCAGGAAACATATGGCTCACAAATTCTAAAATATTTACCGTCTGGCCCTTTCCAGAGAAACCCTCCCAGCACTTTTTAGGGTGTCATAATTGGTTTTGAGTTTGATTTGGGGTCTTTTGCCTCACAGAAATTTTTAAATTAACCTGTATATCGTTCTACAAATCAGTTATTTTCTTTATGGCTCCTGATTGTTGTTGATTATCAAGGCCTACCCAAATATGATTGCCCACATACCATTGAGTCAATCTATAGTACTCTGAAGTACTATAAGGAAAAAAAAAATTGGCGAGTAAAGACTGGAAGGGAATGGCTAAAACTGCCATTACTTATAGAACGTGTCATCACCTATGTGAGAAAAAAATATATATTTATAAATAATATGACTCAGATTTAATAAGAGAGCCCAGCAAGATTATTAAATAAAAGATTGATTTATGAGATTAACTTTAAAAATTCAGTAGTAGTTTTCTATTCCACAGTAGTGAAGTTCTAAGTATAATGCAAATAACATTTATTGAGACATCAGTTTGAAAGTATTAAAAACCTAGGAATTATCTAAGAAAATACAAAGTCAACAAAGGAAAGTAATCAAGAGAGATAATCGTGTGCATTTTGAAAAGCATGACTAATATGTTAATATAAATTCTCCAAATGTAATCGTCCTATCAAGGAAACACTAATCAAAATTCCCACTGTTCCTTTAGAAACTCTGTTAGCATATTTATATGGTAAGTTTATATGCATAATAGAAAGTATAAAATAGGTGCAATAACACCAAAAATTAAGAAAAAATAGAGCTGTCTTGCCAGACGACTATTTTATGTAAGGCATATATGACATTAAAAATAGTGTTAATGGTCCAAAGATTGGAAATAGACTCATAGAGCAGCACAGAAATTTCCAGAAATACGACTATATGGAAACGTAACATGCAGTGCAGTTGGCATCATGGACCAGTCTGAAAGGCTAGCCATTTAGTATGTGGTACTGGGAAAACTAGCCCATCTGTGTAAGAAATTATAGTGCATCTTTCTCTATGTCCACAGACACATTTGGATTCTAGACAGATAGGTCTGCATGTGAAAAAGTTACAAATTAGTACGAGAAAATATAGGAAAACATACAAGTAGTTTGTGGTTGTGGAGGCATTTCTTTTTTAAAAATGCAGAGTATAGGATGAAAAAATTGACAAATAGTTTTACCATCAAAATATAGGATAAATATGGTTAAAATAAAAGAGTCGATGAATGATTGGATGGAACATTTTTACCCTGGCTAATCTCACAACCAAGAAAATAATATCTAGATATATAGGAACTTCCCATGAATTTACACGAAAAATACAGTACCAGAACAATTATAGGCAAAAGAGTGAGCATGTAAATAAAAGAAGAAATTCAAATTGCATACTTTGAGAGGAATCTATCTGAACGTATTCACCATGCTCATGTTCCCCTGGGCTCAGAATTACACTGGTTAATGTGCACACCGAATTGTTTACTTCACATGTCTGCACCAAAGAGACAATCTGTGACATTTTAAGCAGGCACAATGTTCAGAGAAAAGTCCAAAATAGTGTCAAGATAATTGAGGAACATTTCCTCAGTACTTTTTGCAGAAACTTCCTGATTAGAGGAGAAATATAAAGGGAAGGATAGAAATTCTGAGAATATACGGTATTGATAAATGGAAGGACTATGCCTACTGGTTGACCATGGATCTTCTCTGCTATTCCTTTGGAATTTTATTTTTTAAAAGTTCCTTTCAATTTTAGGGTAAATACACATTTAAATGTAAACAGAATTGTAAGTATCAGTGTAATGATAGATATAGATGAATAGATGTATAGATAACTACATAGATCTAGGTAGGGAGATCAGTATGTAGGTAGATGGCTGACTGGCTGGCTGGACGGACAGGAGGATGGATGGATGGATAGAAGGATGGATGGGTGGATAGATGGATGGAAAGATGGATGGACGGATGGATTGAAGGAGGGATGGATGGATGGATGGATGGAAGGATGGATTGAAGGAGGGATGGATGGATGGATGGATGGATGGAGATGGATGGAAGGATGGATGGATAGAAGGAAGGATGGAGGGATGGATGGAAGGATGGATGTATGGAAGGATAGATGGAAGGATGGATTGAAGGAAGGATGGATGGATGGATGGATGGATGGATGGATGGAAGAAGGGGTGTATGGACGGATGGAAGGATAGATGGATGGATGGATGGATGGATGGATGGATGGATGGAAGGATGGATGTATGGAAGGATAGATGGAAGGATGGATGGACAGATGGATTGAAGGAGGGGTGGATGGATGGATGGATGGAAGGAGGGGTGTACGGATGGATGGAAGGATAGATGGAAGGATGGATGGATGGATGGATGGATGGGGGATGGATGGAAGCGTGGATGTATGGAAGGATAGATGGAGGGATGGATGGAAGGATAGATGAAAGGATAGAAGGGTAGATGGATGGTTGGATGGAAGGAGGAATAGATGGATAGCTAGACAGACATATTTGTTGATGATACAGAGGGAGATTGATAGATCAATCAACCAGTAATTCTCAAAGTGGACTGTTTGCTCTGGGAAGCCCTGGCTCACCCCAGATACTTCTAGGGTGCCTGTTTTCATGATTGTACAAAGATGTCATTTGCCTTTTAAAATCTCCTTCCGTCACTGGAATTTTCCAGAAACCATGTGGCATGTGATATTGCAATACAGAAGCAGACATCAGTATCTGTTTTTTATTAAGACAAACACTAAGGAGATTTACAAACTGAAACAGGATACCACTGTTACTACTTTTTCTTATTCTAGAAAACGTAGTTTTTTTCTGAACAATATGTTATAAATGATGAAATGTAATGGGTTTTTACTGTTATGTGTACGTAAGTAAAGGAAAATATATGTAGTTTTTGTAATTTATGGTAACTATCAAGACTTATATAACCCTAACATAAAGAAAAGGTTTCGGGTTGTCATCAATAATTTTAAGTGAGTTAAAATATTTAAAAAATTCATAACCATTGATTATGTAACATGCATCTATTATGTGTTTGCATATATACAAATATGTAGGTTTATAATATGTAAATTTGTCTTTAGTATCTGAACTAAACCTTACATGTTGCTGATTATATTTGCAATGTAATAATGGGGAAATGTATATATAGTGAAATAGAGCATGGGCTCTGGAATCCTGTCTTTGACTTAATTAAAGCATTGCCACTAAGGTATGAATTTGGATAACTTAGTGCCCCTCACTGGGTCTCCTCTCTGTGAAAGTATAATAAGAGTGTAACAGAAATCTGTAAGAATTAAATGATCCAACATATTTTAAGCAACCAGAATAATGCATGCAAATGTTCATTACATTGATTTTCATGAAATGCTGGTAAAGCAAATCCTACATCTGTTTTAATAACAGAAGATAAAATCCACTAGCACATGAAATTAAAACGTAGCAGACCAAAAAGACATGGCAACGTGAAAGATTACATAGCGGTTTTCGTCCTTAGTGTAATATTTTGGCATATTGTTATGCCAAGAATTTTCTATATTTCTATAGTTGTCTCATTCTGTATATCCCTCCCAGACCTGCCATTTGCATTTCTCCAATCCACATAGTTTGATAGAATGCCATATCTTCCGGTTTCAGCTGGTATAGACCGATCTCGATTCACTGAGTTCAGGCTCAGAAGTGAAGGAAGGAGGGAACTATCAAGAGGTAGAACCCTAATACTAGGAAGGAAGATAGGAAGGACGAAGGAAGGAAGGAAGGAAGATGGAATAAGGAAGGAGGAGGGAGGAAGGAAAGGGGAGAAAAAAGGAAAGAGGGAGAAGAAAGGAAGGAAGGGGGGAGTGAGGAGAAGGAAGGGCAAGGCGCAGGTTGGGAGGGGAGGGAAGAAGGAGGAGAAGGAGGACGGGAAATAAATATTACGCTGTGCCAAGAGGATGGAATACGCCAATCTTTGATGCATGGAAGTCATGCAGACACATACTCTTCATAGTGCCCAGTAAAGGTCACAGGGCAGACTCTGGAGTTAGCAGTTGGGATTTTGAATCCTACGTCTCCCTACATTGCTAGGCCCGCCTCTGTAACCGGCACACCCGCTCCTACATAACCAGGTACAAGACAAGGGATACCTCTGCCTGTCTGTCTCTTTCTTGGATGAGCAGGCCCATAGCTCAGCCACACGCCGGTCATGTGGCGGGTGGCAGCTTCCCTGAGAAGGCACTCAGAGGTGTCTGGTCAGGTTTACTCTGCAGCCACTGTCCACGTTCTTACTGCTGCGAGTTAGCTTTGCTCAGGTCACAGGAGGCTGTCCCACAAACCCATCCCTGCAGGGACCTTCCTCCAGAGACGTAGCAACGTTGGCTTCCTCAACGTGCGCAGACGTTCACTCTGTAGTGATGCTGAATATGTTTAGAGCCCGAGGCATTCATGGTGGTCTTTAAAAGGTGTCTCACTTGGGGCGCCTTGGTGGCTCAGTCAGTCAAGCATCTGACTCTTGGTTTCAGCTCAGGTCATGATCTCATGGTCGTGGGATCGAGCCCTGCGTTGGGCTCTATGCTCAGCACGGAGTCTGTTTGAGATTCTCTCCCTTCTTCTCTGCCCCTCCCCCGAGTGCTCTCTCTCTCTCTCAATAAATCAAACAATCTAAAAAAAAAGGGCATTTCACTTTGTCACAGATTTAAAAAAAGTTGTATGGAAATATAATGATACAGAAATAGCATATAATAAAATAGTTGTATACTAATACATATTATATTTTCTACACAATATCTGTATTTTGATATAATGTTAATACATTGACATAAGTCAATAATATAGTATAATCTGCCTTAAAGCTATGCTCATTATTTTAAAAGTTATCTTTAGACAAAATAAATCCATGTTATTTTGTGTTATCAATCATTGAGGGGCGTCTGGGTGGCACAGTGGTTAAGCACCTGCCTTCGGCTCAGGGCGTGATCCCGGCGTTATGGGATCGAGCCCCACATCAGGCTTCTGCGCTATGAGCCTGCTTCTTCCTCTCCCACTCCCCTGCTTGTGTTCCCTCTCTCGCTGGCTGTCTCTATCTCTGTCAAATAAATAAATAAAATCTTAAAAAAAAATCATTGAAATATCGATAAACTTAGAAAAAAGAATACCACGTACAGTTGACCCTCGAACAACATGGGTTTGACTGCTCAGTCCACTTAATATGGATTTAACTCGATAAATACCATATAGTGCTATAAGTGTATTTTCTTTATGATTTCCTTAAATTTCTTTTCAGTAGCTTACTTGATTGTAAGAATATAGTATCTTAAACATGTAACATACAAAATATGTGTTAATCGAGCTTTGTTACTGGTAAGGCTTCCCGTGAGAGTACGCTTTTCGCAGTTGAGTTTTTGGGGGAGTTAGAAGTTATGGGTAAATTCTTGTACAGGAATCTGGCACCCCTGACCCCCATGTTGTTCAGGGGTCAACTGTATAGTATCATAATTCCATTATAATATTAATAAATAGCATATATTAATAGAATAATATAATATAGTCTGTCATAAGGATACAATCATTATTTTTAAGTGATTTTTTTTATACAAAATAAGTCCACATTATTTTGTTTTATCCATCACCTAAAAAACCACTCAAGTCGGGACAAAGAATCCCGATGATTTCTAGAAACTCTGTCTGCAGAGGTCTTGTTGCAGGCATGGAAGGAGGTGCGAGCGATGTGATGTCCTCGCATACTCTCGGGTGATCAGCCTCGTGTGAGCCCGTTGGGGGGCGCGGTGGTGGGGGGCGTGGTGGTGGGGGGCGCGGTGATGCGGGGCGCGGTGGTGGGCAGCTACTACGAGTTCCGACGTGGCCCCGAGCAGAAAGTTACGCCTTGACCCAAGGCTCTGTTTTCAGACCATAGCAAGGGCTAATTTTTCTGCAAGCACGCCATAATCACTTTGTTACACGAGCCCCCACACCTGCAGGGGAATCTCTTAAGTGGCTGTTGCTCTATTGTTCTCGCAGTCAGTACCATTTTAGTCCGACCGGCCGTACCTTCAGGGAATCAAAGATGGAATATGTATTCTGCAGTGCAAAACGTTACATCCTGCGCAAGCCTCATTTGATGTTTCCTTATGTGGAGACCTTCTGTCTCATGTTTCGTGAACCTCATATGCATTACTTGAAAGAAAATGAATGGTCCAAAAATGTGGATTACAGAATATATATATATATGTATGCACATATATGCATGCATATGGAATGTATTATATCTGTAATACACTGGTACTGTTCTTCCATGAGCTTTACCTTTAAAACAACGAAAAATTCTTCCTTCTTTCCCAAAATACTACAAAGGAATTAATATTATTTCAAGGGCTCTGTATCAGGTTAGAAAATTTCTTAATGTTGTCATGGAAATCGAGAAATGTAATTAATTATGATTCCTTGAGGCAGAGTGGATCACTCCTACCTCTTTGCTAACATAACATGTTTTTCTTCCTCTGAGCTCCGTTTCATCACACTGTGTGAGATTTATTTGCTTGGTACCTCCATCTTCAGACAAGTGACAGGCAGATATGACATCTTCATTCTGCGTGTATTCTGTGGATAGGGACAGTCTCTTACCAAGTATCTAAATGTTGCCTGCTCGGGGCTGATGGGCATGGTTTTTTGTAGGCAAATGACAGAAAAAGGCAGTCAACCTGGAGAGAAAGACACACAGAGAGAGAAAGAGAGGCTATCTTCCCCGAACCAAGAAAGATAAATCCACTGAACTCAGGTGTGGCTCCATCCAGTGGCCCCCAAAATGCTCCTTAGAGCATTTTCATCTCTGATTCATCTCAATCTCTCTGCCCTTTGTTACGTTTGCTTCACTTTTCGGAAGTGAACACTTGCCAGCTGTTCCATGATGCATGTGTTGCCATGACCACCTCTAGCTTTATATCCCTCAACTCAAGCATCATGTGCAAAGAAAGCCTTCATGTTCTCACGTTCCTACAGATCTCCCAGAACGTGTACAGATGACCCAACCCCAGTCACACGCCCATGTCTGCATCAGGCTTTAGAGACATAGATGGTGCAAAATGGATAGGATTTGGTTCATGGCCCGTGGCGGGAGCTGCACAGTGGGGACTCCCCTGTGAAATCCACTGGGTCTCCGTGTGGGGCACATCCCACGAAAAATCAAATCTCTGCTTGAAAACGTGGGTGCTTGGCAGGCACAGATGCCAGAGGAGATCTGCAAGTGACGTACAGCGTGAGATTTGAAAGGATCCATTGTTGGCTTTCTTATCCCGTCCAGATAGTATATGCTATTTCCCAGCCCTACAGAGCATCTGGAAGATGGCCTGGGAACATGCTGTTTTCAGTGAGTACCTGAGGGGGAGTCTGTCTCCCTAAAGCTTGAAAGCATCTTCTTGGAGACTCATGGCATGTACATTAAAGAAAATGAATGGTCATATATATATATATATATATACACACACACACACACACACACACACACACACACATCTGTACATGTGCACGGAATTAGAGCTCCAGGCACCTTGTACATTTTGGTTTCCTATACTAATTTAAGTATGAGATACAATTTTAGCAGTATCATTTGTCTCTGTCCATTCAGGCTGCCGTAACAAATATTCTAGCCACAGACATTTATGGGCGACCCTCTTCTCTTTGTGTCCTCCTGTGGTACACGGGGCGACGAGGCTCCCTAGGGTCTCTTTTATAAGGGCACTCATCCCATGCATGGGCTGCCGCTCATGACCCAGTCACACCCCCAGCTCCTAATCCCATCTTGCTTGGCCTGAGGATTTAACATGAATTCTGCTGGAATCGCTGCATTGAGTCTATTTCTAACTCTGTATTAATTCTGATGAACGAACAATACGTTTGGCAGTCTAATTTATCATTAACTTATTCACTATGGACATTGAATTGGATTCCATCTAAAAAAGGCTTGATGTAATATTTATTGGTTCTAAGTAGTTCTCAAGGTACGTATCTAATTTATCAGGAAACATTTCAGAGTTTTAAAATAACAAGTGTCAGCAATCTTTGATTATATCATGTCAGACTTCACAAATCGTCCTTACGTTACAAATGAAATTATGGGAAGAAATATGAACATTTACGGTTATGGGATCCAAAGATAGACCAAAATATTATTATTATTTTGGTAGCAGTTAATAATTTTGTCACCTTGTGCGTGCTTACTTTATTTATCCTGTGTCCATATACCCGTGAGCGTACAGTCCACACAATGGATGTCTTTGACAGTTTGCTTGGCTGACAGAACCCTAACGCCCACTACAGCCTTGAGAACGGACGAGGAAGTTGCTACTTGTTCACTGCGTGAATGATCCATTCAGGAAAAGAAAAACGAGTCAATGAAAAACCACATAGCTTAGATTCATGCTGTCTCCACCAGAACCTCAAGATAGCCACTGTTATGTAAAAGCACAAGAGATAACTTCCTACTCATTTGCTCAAAATTCACAGAGAAACATTAATAAGGTGGAAGACAAGAGACTCCCTCAGAAGCATGAACAGTCAACAAATAACTGAGGGACTTTGCTCGCGTTCTCCTAAACAGATGCTCTGAAGGACGGGAAACAAACTTCAGCTGCATTCACTTCTAGATACGCGGTTTCCATATTTTTCCAGAAGTCTGTTTTGACTGCATTCACATCAGAAACAGGTGCATTTTTTAAGACCTAAATTTGGGTGACGGTGTCATGCTGAGCTGTTTGGAGCACCTGACCTGAGAAACTTCAGGTAAAACTCCTCTCCCCGGGTTGGCCACGAAGATAATGGGGGAAGCCACCAACGTGGCATCCCGGCAACCCGGGAGTGAATTAGGAGACGTTCACAAAAAAACAGAATTAAAATGATTAAAACAAGGTTTGCCTCCCTCGCGTGGTCGCTTATGAGTGTTAATGTTTCCAAGGAAACACACTGCGCTCTTTCAAAGGCGGAATAAACGTCATTACAAAACCCCTCATAGTAAGGGTTGCTGTGCGCTTTGAACCATGGCATTGTCTCCGTGCTCCCGCCGCACGTGGAAACAGTGGAGGCGGTGCAAGTCGTGCGTGATATCCCTTCTACAAACCAAGGGTTCTTCAGAATGTAGCTGTTTATTTATTTACTTATTTATTTATTTATTTTTGGAAGACACCAAAGAAAAGAAAGAAAAGCTTTCCTAATGATTCAATGCTGATACCTGGTGGTTACCTTACTCTGCGCACCTCTATTGCTCTGATGTACTCATGATGAAAAAAACAAAATTACGACGTCGGAGCCAGGTGAACACTCCTACAAAAATTGCAGCACACGAATTTCAATTCATTGGCTCAGGACCTGCCTTCCTGGTCTGTCTCTCGCAAAAGTTGGAGATGTTTCTGTCCAGGCCCAGACTGAGGACGTCCTTTGTAGTAACATCCTTTATGTTGCATCCCCAGCTCTGTTAGAAGCAGCTTTGTCACGAAAAGCAGTGTCTTTGTAAAACATAATAGATAAAAGGAGTTCAAATGGACCCATCAGTTAATAACAAATGAGGTAATTGCCCACATCAGTAAACCTTAAACATCATCATTTGTTGAATAAAACAACTCTTTATTTAAAAAATATATATATAAATATCATAAAATATTTAAATGGAGAAAATGGTGTTCTGAATGCATATCTGAGAGATCCTTTTTTTTATTTTGCCCCCTTTCCCCCCATTTAAATGGGCTGAGTTGAGTTTCTATTTTTGCATTTAATTCCTAATAAATCTGACTGCCCCACAGCAAACTACTGCTTGGCCGTGATTTGACACAACACTGTCCATCTCCAAAAGGAAGACATAAATCAGGCTTAAATCAGGTCCCGCAACCGTGGGGCCCAGGGGCTTTTATGAAGTGAGTACGTCCGCTGTTGATGAGGACAGCCAAGGTGGAGGAGAATAAAACGTGGTCGAGAACCAAACTCAGATGGTACTTTGGTGTGAAGGTGCACGCAGAGGGCACCGTGATTTTGCTCTTGGATCCTCGTTTCTGCTTCTGGAAACAAATCACCAAGAAGCAACATTACCGTAGGACACCCGAAGGCATCATGGAGACACTAAGCAAACAGGGAGATGGTCCCCGCTGAGCTGGCAGGACCATGGCGATGCGGACGGGGTGCTGAGAAGGAAGCTCACATCAGCAGGATTTGGGGCGGAGCTTGCAGAAGCCAGACATCTTGCTGCTTCCGTGTTGATGACGGAGATCATGACTGCTCTTCACGTGACGGATGTTGAGTTTGGGGCCCTATGCGAGAGACCAAACACAGACAGCCTACCATTGGCGCAGGTAGCTGTGTATGGAGCTTGCCAGAAGTTCAGAGACAGCCACAGTCCCAGTCCCAGTTCCAGATGCGACCTCTACAACCAGCCAAGCCCCCTTTGGGACAGAGGATGGGACAGGACCATCCACAAGCCCCCACGACAGGAGCCCTACTCGACCCCTCATGCTGCACCCGGGGCGTCTACAGGCCATGGAATTACGCCAGAAATACCACCTGGCTATCTCCGAGAACACTCGGTACCTTGCAGGAAACACCTGTCTGTGACCATTACTGTAGCAACGCTACCGAGATCTTGCAGGTTCTTGTATTCACACATCTGTTCTTTCATAATCAACTGCTAAGACTTTCTAAGTGAAGTGTTGCACACGTAGAGATGAGTTTCCCAATCCTCAGTGTAGCAAGGGATGTAGTTTTCACAAAGTGGAAAGCACCCAAACTATGAAACAAAAGCATCCCAAGACAAGAAACAGAACGTTAGTGCCCTCCGAGAAACCCCCGTTCTCCCACTTCCACAAGTACCCATTAGTAACCTTACTTTCGATCTTCACCCCACAGATGCGTTTTGATTGCTTTGAGAATCATCTGTGTGTGTGTGTGTGTGTGTGTGTAAAACGTTTATATAATTATCATCCATTCTAGTGCTTTGTTTTCGGTTGCACGGATGCCTCAAACATTGTTAGTCTTTTCTTGTAAATGGACATTTCAGTTTTTCCAGGTTTGGAGACACATCACTGCTATGACCATTTACATATACACCTTTTCATATGCATACATGCCCATTTCTTTTTTTTTTTAAATTTTTTTTTATTATATTATGTTAGTCACCATACAGTACATCCCTGGTTTTTTATGTAAAGTTCGATGATTCATTATGCACTGGGTGTTACTACCCATCACCAGTCTATCCCATTCCCCAACCCCTCTCCCCTCTGAAGCCCTCAGTTTGTTTCTCAGAGTGCAAAGTCTCTCATGCTTCATTCCCCCCTCTGATTACCCCCCTTTTCTTTATCCCTTTCTTCCCCTACCGATCCT
>NC_048238.1:3081433-3092185 GCF_002007445.2 Ailuropoda melanoleuca | reverse complement strand
GTGTCTGTTTTTGTGCCAGTACCATGCTGTCTTTGTGATCACAGCTTTGTAGTACAGCTCGGAATCCGGTATTGTGATGCCCCCAGCTTTGTTTTTCCTCTTCAACAGTTCCTTGGCGATTCGGGGCCTTTTCTGGTTCCATACAAATTTAAGGACTATTTGTTCCAGTTCTTTGAAAAATGTCCTCGGTATTTTGATTGGGATAGCATTGAAAGTGTAGATTGCTCTGGGTAGCATGGACATTTTAACTATGTTAATTCTTCCAATCCATGAGCAATACATGCCCATTTCTGTTGTTACTTCACTCAACTTTAACTTCATTGTGATTCATCCTTTTATTGTTTTCATTTTTTAAAAGATTTTATGTATTTATTTATTGAGTGAGAGAGTGGGGGAGAAGGCCAGAGAGAGACAGAATCTTAAGCAGACTCTCCACCAAGCACGGAGCCTGACGCAGGGCTCGATCTTCCTACCCTGAGATCATGACCTGAGCCGAAATCAAGGGTCAGAAGCTTAAGCCACTGAGCCACCCAGACGCTCCATCATCATGATTCATCTTTTATGGTATGTAGTTTTTAAAGTGTCGCATCACAAAGGTCGTATTTATTTGCGGTCTCAGAAGATCCTCTGAGAACTGATGGTTAGGTACTAAGCGCACCTGTTACAAAGAAAACATTAGCACCAGTCAAAGACAAGTGCAAAGCAAGCATTCATTGTAGGGCTGAGAGGAAGAGCTAAATCTATAGTGGTTTATGGCAATGAAACGTAGAGGGATTTTAGATACATCCATCCACGTCCGTTTTTCATTGTTTTATTCCAGTCTGTGAGCTTTATACACCCTTGTAGCTCGCCGGTACCCCATGGTAAGGCATTTCCAGTTCACTTGATGATGTTTCTACACATGCAGAACCCAGAGGAGGAAAAGTCTGCATGTGGTCTGTAAGATGTCAGTGGTAGACGTGGCCTCCCACTTGCTCTCTCTTTATACACCCCTGTGCTCTATGTGGGAATGGCTACGTCTGGAGCTCATGTCGCATTCATTGAAAAGCAGCACAGCCTGCAAAGATGTTGTGTGCCTGCCGGCTTCATCTTGGAGCCCTGAGGACACTGCCCCATGGTTCCTTGAGCCCAGCTCTAGCTGGGTGATATGCTAAGACCTGTGAATCTCATCAAGACGTCAAGATGCCGTCTTAGGTTGCCAGAAAGCGCTTTCCTTCATCAGAACTATTTTGTACGGGACAGCAAGGTGGAGAAAAGGCATAAATGGGTTGCGATGCTAAGAACTGATACGAGGAAAGGCAAATATAAGTCCTGAAAAAGCATCTGTTTCAGAACCAGAAAACCTCTGTTCTTTTCTCAAGGACGAGTTTCAATAAATTATACTTTCCACTGGATGAACCTGTCATCTGCCTTATGTTTGGTCCAGAATGAGAGGCTTGAGATGGGCCACTACAACAGGTACAGTGGAAGATGCCACATCCAGTCCCGTTGAGAGAAAGTCCATATGATTTACCCTGATCAGAACCCCTGAAACTGTGGGCTTTATTTTTCCTGAGTCCATTGAACAAGCACTGGGGGACTGTTGACAGACAACAGAGACACCCACGGAATGGCCATGGCCAATTCATCTGACTCCACAAGCCTTCCTCCTTGCTTTTGAGAACTTTCCCCTGGGGCAAAGACATTGTCATTGTCTGGACCCAGTTAGCAAGAATCAGTCTCAACACACTTCCTCAAACATCCTTCAAGTTCACTCCTTTCAAGTGCCACACCGTCTGAAAACAAAATCGCTGTCCCTTGGCAAAGCACGCTTGCAAATTCTCCACTATGGCAAGATTCCTGATGATGCCCCAAATATTCCAGGGAGGGAAGTCCTTGTCACAGTAACTGTAAAGCCATGAGTTGATGGCTCAGCGAAAAGCCAGTAGGTAACGGGCGGCAGAGGAAGGTGCAAACAACACCCATATTTGTATGAACCATTCCCTAAATTAGGATTGTGGGAGCCATGAGCACTGTCTTACCTGCTTGTTTAGAATGTATGTTTGAATACATGAACTCTCTTTAAATGGTTTATGTAAGAATTCTTTGCTGGTGGGCACCTGGGTGGATCAGATGGTGAAGGCATCTGCCTTCGGCTCAGGATTGAGCCCCACATCAGGCTCCCTGCTCAGTAAGGAGTCTGCTTCTCCCTCTCCCTCTGCTGCTCCCCCTGCTCGTGCTCTCTCTTTTGCTCATTTTCTCTCAAATAAATAAATAAACTTTTTTAAAAATTTAAAAAATATATAAAATTAAAAAAAAAGAATTGTTTGCTGGGTAACATTCCCATGTAGGTTACAAAATATTTTGGTGAGTTTGCATTTGAACTAGAAGGAAGGTTCCCCACATTATGGAAGACACGTACCAGATTTTTCGCATGTACTAAGTTACAGTCACAAAGATGAACCAAAATAGGTAGACGTTAGGCTATCATTTGAGAGGAAATACATAAATATATTTTAATAGATTGAACTGGGGCTATAATGGGTTGTCATGCTCAAAAGGAGGTTTGTGGGAAAATAGGTAGGTGGAGGAAAATCTGTATCTATAGATATTTTTTTAAAGAGAAAGATGTATTTGCGAAGGAGACACATCAACGTGTCTACTTGAGGGCGTTTTGTTCCGGCGGCACGTTGAGCCGCAGAACATCCGTATCGAATGTTTTTCCGCAATGCCGAATGACCACAATAACTCACGGGTGAGCTCCCAAGCCAGAAGAAGTGAGTTGATGTATGGCCGATTCAAATGCCCTCAGGGTTAAGCAGATAGCGGGTCTATGGAAGAGCTCAAGGAAGACCAAGAAGGCTTGTGACGGCCAAGCTCTTGGGCCGTCTAGTAGGAAATGAGGACACTTCTGCAGCTGCACAGGGAAGTGATGAGATGTTTCCAAACAAGGAATGTGTCCTCTGAGTCAGCAGCTGGGAGGCACCTTTGAAACAGAGCCTGAGTGATGTGTAGGACAGGCTTCTAGAGGTCAATCTGGCACAGTGCGCCGTCCGCAGCCATCACCGTGGGACAACACCTGACTCATGGGGGCCAACAGATAGATCACAAAGCATTCAATGTTTGTGTTCCCCTCCATGTATGATCAGGCCTCCATTGAAGTATCTTGAGCACTGACACTCGAGAAGGCACGTGAAATGAAATGAAGCAACGACATTTGCCTTCCAGCTCCCAAGAAGCCAAGAAGCAAAGAGCAATGAGGAAAACTGTGTCCACTGGAAGGGTGGGTAGGTGCGAGGATCACCACATTTAGGAATTGGGACCAAAAACTAGGTTTCTGTGCTGCTCAAAAGATGTTGGTATCTAGGCAGTGATTCAGCCTGGTGCCGCCCAAAACCACGATTCCATTTGGAAAATGCTGGAGTCAATGATCTTGACCAGGTTGGCATGAGAAATGTAACTGTGTTGGTCTGTTGGATGGGTATCATGCTTATTATGCCAGGTAGTATTTAAAACAGTAGGAAACTTTGAGGAAAATGTATATTGGCATAAAAAAGGGAAGGAATAATCCATACTGTAATTTTTATTTGGAGAATATGAGAGAGAGACAGACAGAAAGACATAGGGAAAGATAGAGAAGGAGGGAGAAGAGAGGTGGGATCACAGAAATTGGCTCGATGCTGATGGCCATACAAGTCACTGAGGACTACCAGAGATCCACAGATAGGAGCATGGGGGGTACCAACAACCACACACGGCAAATTCTTCCGCTAATGAGCTACAAAATGTGTGAAAATGACTACTGCATTGCTATATAGGACATTCGACATTTATAGGACAATTGTATGTGTTTGGAAAGTCAGGAATTCCTAATTAAGGGAATTTCTTGGATTTCCAATTAAGGAAAATGTTGAAGGCAAATTATCCCATTTCCCTTGCTCTGTTCCCACAAGCAGATCTTTTTGTACGACAAGGCAGTATCCCAGTGTAGACGGGAATGGATCTCGTTGTGAACACCTGCTTCCTGGGAACTGCAGGAGCAAAAACTCACATCCTTTAGACAAAGTAGACCTACCTAGGAGGAAAGGGGTGGGAAGCAACAGAACAGGTGTATTTTGTTTAAGGTTATATTTTTATGTATCTGACAGAGAGAGAGTGCACAAGCAGGAGGAGAGGGGCAGAGGCAGACAGAGAAGGGCAGAGGCAGAGGGAAAAGCAGACTCCCTGGTGAGCAGGGAGCCTGACGTGGGGCTCGATCCCAGGACTCTGGGATCATGACCCGAACCAAAGGCAGACGCTTCACCGACTGAACCCCCCAGGCGCCCCCACAGAACAGGTTTAGAGGACGAGGTGTTTTGAGGATGAAATACTGACGTAGTCATAGGCTTGGATGGTTGAGTGATAGTTCCATAAAGAAGGACGCAGTGAGTTTCTTCTACCTGTTAGGCTGCAACCACACAAGAAACCTGTAGGTTCAGAGTATCCATCGTTGCTCAGCTCAGCCGTCACTGTGCAGACACCAGCCTGAGTGTCCTTGTCTAGCGCCAGATCCGCACTTGCACAAATGTCGCAGTCGTCTCTGGCACACCCACCCTGGACTAGGGGGCTTTCATTTGGGTTACGTTCGTACGCACTGCACCAATTACCAGATGGCAGAGATGATGACTGGAAAAATCTACATCACCGAGTCCTCTGAGCCTTTTTTTGTTTTTAATCTTCCTCTAGATTTTCAACTGATCTTTTTCTTGTACAATTGGTATCTATACCCCAGGGGTAGATCTTCACGGCACGTATTTTCGCCTTATTCGGCTTCTAAAAAGATGTCTGACCTACAGTGTATGCCATTAAGACAATGCTGTGTTCCCAATTATGTTGCATTCACTATAAAATAAAATGTGCCAGGAACTTCGAATGCTGCAGACACACAGACAGACAGGCAGACAGGGAGAGAGAAAGTATAAGTAATGAGGGAGAGGTTGTGTGAGAGAGCCAAGAGATTGTCATCCAGTTAAGAATAGGATTAGGGACGCCTGGGTGGCTCAGTCGTTAAGCGTCTGCCTTCGGCTCAGGGCGTGATCCTGGCGTTATGGGATCGAGCCCCACGTTGGGCTCCTCTGCTGTGAGCCTGCTTCTTCCTCTCCCACTCCCCGTGCTGTGTTCCTCCTCTTGCTGCCTGTCTCTCTCTGTCAAATAAATAAATAAAATCTTTAAAAAGAAAAGAATAGGATTAAAATAATTATAGATAGGCATTGTGTGTAAATAGTGTGTTTCCCACAATGCAAAAATACCAATGGGAAGAGGAGATTACTGGGAGGTAGGGAAATACTGTATTTAAGGCCACATCTTTATAGCAAAAAGTTTACAAGCACCGGGATAAATAAGTCAAGAGGGAGAGGTATAAATAGATGATTTAAAGATTTGCGTCATTGTCATTGTAATGGAATAGTTAACGTTTCTGAGTTCTAGTGTTGTGCTATGAAATGCACTTAGTTCTTATAAACATTCTTTCACTTTTTGCAACAAACTTGTGAAATAGTCACTCCATTTATTCCCAGTAACCCGATAAAGAACCTCGTAGACTGAGTTGGTGTGAAAGTATCCAACGTAGTCCATGCCAAAGTATGATTGGAACCCCGGGTGTCTTTCTTCGGTGTGTTTACTATTCTATAAATTGGCAGGTGTGTGCATGTGTGTGTCTGTGTGTTTGTGTTTCCTGTGTGTGGTTGTATATGGGAAAACCATCCCACTGACTGGTAAAACACAAGTCCTGTAGCACTAGTAAGAAAAAACACATGACATACATCATCCTGTGACTTAAAACAGAACGTGAGGTACCAGGAAACATAAATGAGCTATTTTCAGCTATTTAAAGAAAGAAGATGTCTGTTTGCAGTTATCAGAAAAGATGATATTGCTAAAACTAAGTGCGGGCACCACCACGTCATACCCCGAGAGCAAGATCGAGGTCGAGTAATGGAAAACACGCGAAGTAAGCCACATACAATCCATCACGGATGCACTAAGCTGTGTTACTTAAAATGTAGCAGCGTAACTTTTACTGTTTTAAAGATGTTACGGGAAGTTGGCGTTTTGTGTGTGCGTGCTTATTGTTGTGATATGATTACGTAAAAATGGTACATCATCTTGTACTCACATTGGATACCGAGTACGTGTAGTGGGTCCAGAGTAATGACACCAAGGAGTGACTTTTTTATTTTTCGAAATATTTAATTGATTTATTTGAGACAGAGAGGGAGCACATGCGTTGGGCGGGGGAGGCAGAGGGGCAGAAGGAGAGAGAGAATCTCAAGCAGACTCCCCACTGAGCACAAAGCCTGACGCAGGGCTCGATCCCACAACCCTGAGACCATAACCTGAGCCAAAATCAAGAGTCGGACGCCCCATGGACTGAGCCCCCCAGACGCACCCCGAGAGTCACTTCACATAGAGACTGAATACCAACAATGAAGCTGACTTGGGAGTTCTGCGGGAGGGAGGACTTGCTAATAATCCATGTGACATCATTCAGTGCGCTTTCAGCATTTCTCAGACAACTATTTCTTAATATTTACTTTTATTATTGTAGGGAGGTATAACGACGTGCATAGTTATGTTAGATCATTTATTATATATTTATAATGCATTTGTAACATATAACTATATTTATAATTATGTAATTATATGTAACTATATATCATACAACATAACATATAGAATGTCATTACATAATACAGACTATGGAATATTTGGAATATTCCATAACATACATAATATAGAATATGTAATTGTATATCATATAACACAACATATAATATAGAGTATTATTACACAACATACATATGTAACATATATGTAACATGTACTATAATCCATAACAAATTATACATATATCATATAACACAACATGTATTATATATAATATGTATAATAAATACCAAACAACACATATTATATATAACATGTATACTATAATTACAATATGTAATACATTACGTTATATTGCATTATATCATTCTGCATATGTAATATGTAATATAATTGTATATGATATAATGTATAAGCATAAATTATAAATATTTATCTTATCAATAAAATAAATTTAATGTATTATCTATGATATATGCAATATATGGATATCCTTGAATCTTAATTTCCTTCCCAATATGTTCCTTCATGATTTAGTAATTTCTTGAAATAAGAACTGGTGATCCTTGCTCACCCATGGTAACTTGGGTTCACCCCTTTTTGGTTGTCGTTGTTAAGCAGACAACACAAAACGTGTGTATCTCTTGCCCCCCGCCATCACAAAATAGATCTTAAGATGTGGACCAGAAACATATATTCGTTGTATTGATCTTCCTTCTGCAAATGTAGCGTCCATGCTAAACACGGATGAGCATTGACTGAAACAAAGTGTCCGACTCTGACCTCGCATGTAATCGAAGGAGTTTGTTTTAAGCTTCCGGAGGAAACCAGGTAGCTTCTATCTCTGCATGCATTTGAAGAAATACAGCTACAAAATAAATGTCTTTGGCCATGATGCTATTACCAAGCATATTATTTTTACACATCAAGTTATGAGTGAAATGTGGTCAGGTGATTATAGGATATATTAATGCACTATCCACAGTTTTGGAGAGAAACCCTATTGGATCATGAGCTACTTTTCATGGTGTCTGGAAAATGATAATCTTTGTATTGAATGGACAAACTAAGATCCCAGTACAGTGGGTTTTCTTCTATCTCTTGTGTTCTAATAGGTTTTGTAGACCCGACCTTCTGCTCAGAGCAACTTGATTTCTGGGGAAAAACCAAAAAGTGCCCTGTTAAAGTATTATTGTCCTCAAGAATACAAGAATATAGTTTAAGTTGAAAGTTCAAACACAGAGAAGTAAGGAAAAAATAAAAATAATAAGATTGTAGAAAGTTTTCATTGCAATAAGTGACAGTATTTGTACAGCTTATTCCCCCAAATCAAAATTGGATGCCTCCAGCTAGTGGGATGAAATCTTCCTTGTGCTGAATTTACAGGGTAGGAGATTATCACAGAAATACCGTTTTTTCTCCAACTGCGGTATAATTATTTTGTATTGCATGGCACTTTGAACTGACCAGGATCTCTGCTCAGCATGAAAATACGGAAGTGTGTGCTTTTCTAAAGCAAAATACATTTGAAAACGAATAAAAAAATAATCTTTATTACTTCTAAGGGGAGAAATTAAATCTAATCAAAAAGTAATAAAAATTCTTTTCTCCTAAAGCACTTTTCTTGTTAGATTTGTGTGTGTGTGCGTGGGTGTGTTTTGGATGCATATTTTATTAGCTTCCTAGTGGAAATAGGAATGATTTTAGGATGCTTTCCAAAACCTTATTCTAGTGAAAAGTAGAGCAGAGTTTTAATTGAATCATGCCCCTCTTTGAGGAAAAAAAGGCTAGCTTAGTGAAATATGCTGCTATAAATTAACAGAATTTGAAGTGGAAAGAAATAATATATATTCCGCATATTTATACATATGATCTTCATGGAAATGAGCTAAGGTTTAAAAATGGATGTGCTTGTCTAATTTAAAATTAATTATGATAAAAGGGGTTGGCCTGATAGGTTTCTAAATTGCACATCATCTTATCTGGAAAGTCCGTATTGCTTGCTATTGTCTTTCAGGGGCGGGGGGTAAGCATGTGTCGGTTCATTAATAAGCACGCTCAGAGAGACCTTCTTTTATAATGCAGAAAACTCCCTTTTAGAAAGTCTGTGTTTTGTCTGAAATTGTTGGTTCTAGAACCGGCCCACTTTGTATTTTCTGAGACACGACCAGAGAATAATGAAGTTGGTTGTGGATGAACTGATGTGGGTTTGGAGCAGGAAAAATGTAAGGTCCTGTGTTCATATCTTAGAATCCGTATAGGATGTGATATATGATTATCTCAGCCTCCGTGCTGCAGGAGTTATTAAAGCAAATAACTGACCTCTGTACTCTTTCGAAATGAAACAAACAGCGTAGAGATCATTTCTTTTCTCTAGATGTGAGATTAAATGCACAGCCAGAAAAAGACCGGGAGAGAGATATGGAGAGAGAGAGAGACAGGGAGAGAGAGAGAGACAGAGACAGAGAGACTGGAAAATGTGAATGGATTCTTCTGCTCCCCAGAAACAAATACCAGAATTACACTCCCACAGAGCAGTGGGTCAGCACCGTAGGACATGGTGGGGAGGCGGGGAGTTGGCATAGACACGAACCTCGGGGCAAGTGTACCGTTCATAGTTCTCATTGTATTCAGTCACTGCGTGGATGGATTATTCCCATCAGAGGCATTGGGAGTCCCAGTTGACAAAGGACCATTGTCTCAGAGATGATTAACCAGCACTGTTCTCCTGCGAAGGAAGGGAAAATGTGTATCCTCATCCTTTACCCTTACCAGCATCTACTAGATAAAAGTTTGCAATACTTAATGCATAAATCTCAGGAGAAGGGACGGGACACCCCCAGGACTCCCTCACACGGTGTTTGTGTGTTCGTGATTTCGACGCTAAGCGTCTCTGTAAGAAGAAACATAGCGGTAACGTGCTTCGGCCTGTGTGTTCCAACCTCAGCATGCCCGTTAGTACATAATACATGCAGAAACTCTAAGACGTTGAAGGACCCACCTTTTAAGAACGGATTACCATTTAAAATTTAGAGCCAATGCAAATTGTAGGTAGTGGTTCCAACTCTGTTTGGCCTCCTTTGGAATATCGTAAAAACGGAATAATAGGCTCACTTAACTTTATGGTACAAATCCTCTTAATTTGGGGCAGAAAACCATGTTTAATATTCAAAGCAGTATTATAATCTTGTAGCAAAGACAAGAGCTTAAAGAAAAGAAAGGATGCTGATTTTTTCATACCAAGACGGTGAAAACAGTCCCTTCTATAGAATAAACCAGAAGCCTTCCGTCCTTAAGAATACTGGCTCCCCTGAAAATCCCTTAAAGAAGAAATGCTTAAAAGGGTGAAGAATTTTTACTTATCAGACAGCCCACAGACAATGGAATGCAGTAGTTGTGTACCTGGTATTTTGGGAATAGAAACTCCGACGGTGAAATTGTCAATGTTCCTTCTGTCTGATATTTGTGTGTGCTAAGCCCAGATGACCATAGCTTGCTTATGTTTATTTAACGTTCAGCATACGCTAGACCCTCAAAAACTACATCAGTTGGTTAAATTCACCAATTTCGATGCGTGATTCGAACAGCCACATGAGAACGTTAGTGAACAGGCCAGTCATGTTCACTAATACACACACTTACTTCACGCTATCCAAATGCTGTTTACACGTGTGAACGTCTGCGTGAACTTTACAAACTGAAGAACCACGAAAATATGCTCCATTAAATACTAAAAATATCCCCAGCTTCAGTTCATCCTACGTGCTGAAAACACAGTGTTTGGAACTAATTGCTTGCCAGCGGTTACTGTAATCTGATTACATTCCTTAATAAACTAAAAAGTGTTCATCTTGCAGCACCTGGGTGGCTCAGTCGTTCAGCGTCTGCCTTCGGCTTGGGGCGTGATCCCAGGGTCCTGGGATCGAGCCCCACATCCGGCTCCTCTTCTGGGAGCCTGATTCTCCCTCTCCCACTCCCCCTGCTTGTGTTCCCTCTCCCACTGGCTGTCTCTTTCGGTCAAATAAATAAATAAAATCTTAAAAAAAAAAGTGTTGATCTTAAGGAAGGATAATTAATACCGGTTCTGTCTTGTGCTGGCAGAAACTTCTGGTAGCTGCAGTTTCTTGC
>NC_048238.1:3075153-3081333 GCF_002007445.2 Ailuropoda melanoleuca | reverse complement strand
ACATGTGTTTGGATTGTGTTAATTGACTGTTGATGTAATTGGTAAGGCTTCTGGTCAACAGTAGGCTCTTCCTAGTTAATTTTTGGGGGGGAGTCCAAAACTATTTGTGGATTTTCATCTGTGTGTGCATGGGTCCGTACTGCTAACCCCTGCATTTTTCAGGGTCCAACATGCTCCACTTTCCTTGTAGAGATTTAACAGCGGGGGTGGGGCATCAGGGAACCTTCTGTCCCCTCCACTGTACGTCATGAGTTATATTCTGCCATATAACCCATGATAGAGCTCAGAGGCTTGGACACAGTGCCTTTAACAATGGGATCACTTTCTCTTGGATGAGGAACACACCCTCGATTTATCCTTGACTATTCTGAAGAACCAACCTTGCGACAATTGAATGGCGACCTCAGATTCTGAGGTCCCTGTGGCACTGTCCCTGGTCCCTGTTATGACTGAATCCCAGGGAAGCTTCTCATTCTACTCAAACCTGCCTCCCTGAGTCACCCGGGCTCCCACTGTTGGCCTCAGAAATATCCAACAAACTTCCTGAATGTTAATCTTCATTGCAGACCATTCTTGGGAAAACCAACGTGGGACAGTCATCAATATCCAGTTCCCTTATATTTGCATCTTTCCTTAATCCCTTTTTCTCATTAAATGATCTTGCCACTTTCTCGTAGTTCCAGTGGCTTCTTGTTATTTTAAAATTTCCTAACTCTTTCTGTGCCCTTGATTGCCAGTCCTCACTGGCTACATACTTCGGCGTACAGGCTGGGTTGTTGTTTTTATTTTTTCTCAAATGTATATACCTTACCTTCAAAACCGCTGTTTCTCCCTCATTTGTTGTGGAGGTTAATGTGATTTGCTCACAAGGGAGAAAGAAATAAAAGATATCATTACAATATGTTTTCTGGTGTCACTTAGGAAACCAGAGGCTCTTCTCTGAAGTAATCTGACCATCCAGTCCCATCTGGTAAGCAACACTGGGGGTAGATTTATATCACATGATAAAAGTACCATCCATAATATCTTAGTTCCTATTTTCCCCTTTCACCTAGACACCCTTAGGAATTGTGCAATTAGTCCTAAGCACAATTATTTCCTGGCTCATTCCTGATGCAGTATTATGGATCATTTTGTTCCAGCGACTATTTCTGTGCATTACAAATTTGATAGCTTTCTTCACAGACACAGGTGTCTGTTTTAACGAATTATTTCATCATTTAGGAATCCAGTGACATCAAAAAGGATGTGGAAGGTGAGTGTAAGGAAGGTCATGAGGCCAAGATCAGCACTTCTGGGACAGACGGAATTCTGAATTGAAAGGAAAGTACTTTAAAGTGGATGGTTCTGATGTGTTGGGGATGATGATGTCGCTTATACTCCTGACATCATCACCTTCTTCAAGATTGGAAAGAAAACATTAAAAAATGTAGCCGAGCAGATTGATATTAATGAGAAGTTACTGCTGAGAATGTGGAAGAAAAACAAAGCAATTTCTTGGGAACATAGTGAAGAATTCTCATGCAAGACTCATGTCAGAGAACCCGACCTGTGTAGGAGATGCACCTGCGAGGTCTGTGTAGACTAGTCCACGGGATGTCATGGACCCCATCTGTGTAGGAGATGCACCTGTGGGGTCTGTGTAGACTAGCCCATGGGATGTCATGGAACCCCATCTGTGTAGGAGATGCACCTGCAGGGTGTGTAGACTAGTCCATGGGATGTCATGGAACCCAATCTGTGTAGGAGATGCACCTGTGGGATTTTCATGCAGTTAGCCAGATGTAAGACTGACCACCTTGCAAACTGCATTTGTGGATTTCAATATGATCCTGAATTTCCTTCGCGTGGTGCAATGTGATCCCGCGGTTCCTTTGAGGGGTGCGATGTAATCCCATGTTTCCTTTGCGGGGTGCGATGTGATCCCGCGTTTCCTTTGTGCAGCGCGATATGATACTGTATTTACTCGCAGAGCAACATATGCACATCTTAGGTTCCATTTTAACAACCGTGATACAATCAAGCAGTGTGCTTAAGGTGATTGCAGTCACAACTGGACATTGGTTTGTCTCTGCTGAATGCAAATTCTAAATCTGGACTCACTTAGGTCACAGAACCTGGCTATTCCAATGTGCAATATTCGGCAGTAACCACAGGGGCCACCTTAGAGCATTTATTGGCCCTCCCGAATAGGTGTGTACAATTTTTAGAGAGGCCATTTGCTAGAGCCCATTGTGGACGCCTTTCTTCATTTCTGGTAGACAACTTCCAGTATCTCTCACTCACTCAACCGGAACTCAAGATTCTCATGTGTGAATGCATTTATGCACCAGTGTGCTTAGTAATAATGCATATACTTACTTCTCTCCTTAATTTAAATAATATAGGTAATATTAACACATTTAATTTGCACAGAATAAGCTACAGTACACACCAAAGGCTTTAGCCATTTTGTCTTCTCGATCAACATTGACTTCCAGCATAAATTACCAATATGTAATTTAATTGAACAATAACTTGCATAGAAATTTTACCCAAGATTGTGATAGAAAAAGCAGCATTTTCTAAACTCAATGATTATCTGTATTTTATTTTTCACATTCCCTTCAGCAAGAATCTTTGTCTAACGAACCATCCTTGCAATGTGTGAGACTCCGTGAGGAGACCTAGTGAAGTGTAGGGAGCTGAATTTTGTACACATCTCTGTCTTCTTCAGATGATGTAGATTTAGTCTTCCAAACCCACCGAAACGTGAGCAGGGTCCCCTCAGCATGCACAGTTTGTCCGTGATAGCCGACTTCCTTATTGCAGGATCTGCAGGCATACAACCGCCCTCGCAGACCTCCTCACGAGAGCTGATAGTGAAATTTTCAAGAATTGTGCAACCCTGTTGTCTAATAGAGCCATTATTAAAGCCAATTATGTAAATTGACATGTAAATAAATCACATTAAAATCATGAAGTCAGTACACAATCAAAACATGCCACGTCCTAGTACAAAGTCACAAGAGAGGTCCCACCGTGCCTGTTGACCAACGTTGAACAAGGATATTCTGTGATTGTATTCCAACTCGGTCCTGTTGCTGCATACTCATACTTAAAAACACACTTGCCAGACCCACATGAGAGCACTACATTGTACCTTGTTTTCCACAAAAATGAAACATTTGGGCATTTGGCCCCTGAACAGCACAGCATTGCTGTTTGAACATTATTTGTAGTTAGTTTAAACGATGCATATAGAATTCTGTTCCGACGCCCTCATTGTCTTCAACTAAAGCTCAAATTCTCTAGAAATGGGTTTGAAAGTTTTGCTCTTATTTTAACCAAGCTCATACTCATTCTCATACTCATTTCAACGCATCAGGTCATACTTCTCCAGCACTTTATCTCATAAAACAACAATTGATATTTAAGAAATTTGTTTAGTTAAAGGCAGACTTGATTACGTTGGCCAAATAAACAACAGAAATATTTTGAAAGAATTGGTATCATTTTAAGCAGTGTTCAGTGCCTCTCCATGCCTGAGAAACTTATGAAGTCAACGCTCTGGGACTTGTTCTTACACACCGTCAGTAGCAACATTCTAAACTTGGACCTTATGTCGACGTTGTGTGACAGAATGAACTTTTGGAAACTGAGATTTCTTGTCCAAGATCGCCTTTGTGTGTTCTAGGATCTGGACATCTAGATGTCTTGAATAGAACTAAGACCATGAATTTGAACACACACCTGCTCTGACCACACACGCTCATTTGAAGAGATCATGCACTCACAATCCACTGTGTAAATATCATTTTCTTCCCTCGTTGCCAGTGCTGTGTGCATTGCGAACTCCCATTAATCCTTAATAACAGCGAACACGCAAAACCTTCCTTAATCCCCATCCATTCCTTAACCCTTGAGGAATGGCAAAAGTTATGGTGCCTTGTCATTGCTAAAAATAATAGATGTTTTAAATCTTACACTCATTCCATCTCTGCATACTCTTTGGTGCTTTTATGACTCCATGAATACGGATTTTCAACCTCAGCACTTATTGCTACATTGCATTGGATGACTCCTTGTTATGGGGACACAGTCCCGGGCACTATAAGTGTGAAGCATCCCTGGTCTCCACCCATGAGATCCAGTAGCCCCTGACCTTCATCGGGACAGCTCCTGAATGTGTCCAGACAGCCACTGGCGACAGACTATGGCATCTCAATCCACATTGAGGACTGCTGCTCTACTCCTTGGATAAAAACAGTCCTACCTGTTCTTTCTCCTCTGTTCCACACTGGTTTTGAACTGTGCTGGATACAATGTGATTCTCCATTTCCTTTGAGGGATACAATATGATTCTGCATTTCCTTTGCAGGATACTGCGTGGGTCTACTTACACATGGATTTCTTTTTACCATACTGTAAATGTATTTTCCTTACCACTTTAATCACATTTTCTCATCGCTAGCTTACTTTGTTGCGGGAATGCAGTATATAGGATACATAGACACAAAATATGCTAGTCAATTGTCTATGTTACTGGTAAGGCTTCTGGTCAGTAGTAGGCTGCTAGTAGTTAAGTTTTGGGGGACTCAAAAGTTATACCCAGAGTTTCAACTGTGTGGGGCATTAGCACCCCAGCCCCCGCTTTGGTCAAGCATCAGCTGTACCTGGTGATAGAAATACAGGCAGAGTTAGACACAGACAGAAATAAACTTTATATATCCATACACCGTGCACAGATCTGGTGCATTATTCACATTTCAAACGTATAGCTTACTCACAACATTATTATTATTTCTTTCAACACTTCATTTTCTGCACCTTGTATGTTATTCTCTGCATTGGTTTAGTGGTATTCTTATTTCTGCAGATGGACCAGTTCAAACTTCAGCATTGAATTTGAGAATTAAACTCTCTATTCATAGTCTAAATTTTTCTTAAAATGTTAATTTCACTCATCCCCATGACTACTTAATTCCATTGCTAAGATTCCCCAAAATTATCTCCCCGAATACAGTCTCTCCCATAGGAGTTCCTAGCGAACTGACAATTAGACAATGAATTTTAATATCCCCTTATTTTAAAACCTACATCCATGCTGATTTCCCACATGAGAGATATAAAATTAATATTTTTGACATACGGTATTCTCCCAAACAAAGCCTGAGTTTTTGCTTCATTTTCTGCATCCGACTTCCTACCCACAGTACCTGACCACACTGAAAATTCAACATTCCCTGAACTCACGATGACCTGTTACAAATCTGTGCCTTTGTGCACACTGATTCTTCTCTTTCTGCGACTCTCAATTTAAAATTTTATTCAGTGTTCAGTGAGTAAATGCCCTCCCTGTGATGACCGTTTTTCACTCCCATGACCGACACAGGTGTCGAGTTATCCGTGCTTCTGCGTGACCTTTATCATTCATGATTTTTATTATTTCTTTAACTTAGATGTCCGTGACCCTGAACTCAATTTTGAAGTGTCGGGGTGAGACATATTTTTTATATTTCTCATTTTTATAACATGTATTTAAGACAATGCCTCCAATAGAATAAACATTCCATAAATGTTTAGTTATTTTTTAAAAGATTTTTATTTATTTATATGAGAGAGAGACAGAGATAGCGAGAGAAAGCACGAGTAGGGAAGAGAGGGAGAAGCAGACTCCCAGCTGAGCAGGGAGCCCGATGCGGGACTCCATCCCAGAACCCTGGGATCCTGACCTGAGCCGAAGGCAGACGCTTCACTGAGTGAGCCACCCAGGTGCCCCCATAAACGTTTACTTCTTGCATGCAAGTATTCATTTATTGATTGAAACTTGTCCTCAGAACATCAGGGAAATAATATTTCTGCTGGATTTCCTTTGTACTTTTTTTTTGGATTATTCCTACTTTTTTATTGATGTACAGTTGACACACAATGTTACATTAGTTTCAGGGGTACAACATAGTGATTCCACAACTCCGCACATTACGCTCTGCTCACCACAACTGTAGCTACCAGAAAGATGGATTTAAAAAAATTTATTTAAATTCAACATAGGTAACGTACAGAGTATTATCAGTTTCAGGGGTAGAATTCAGCGATTCATCAGTTGCAGAATTCAGCGATTCATCAGTTGCAAATACCTCCCAGTGCTTGTACTTTTGTTAAAGATCCATTGTATATTCCTGTCCATTCCCCCTCCCA